>NC_044040.1:56627532-56765032 GCF_901765095.1 Microcaecilia unicolor
TGTCAACTGGTGTGCCAAGGTTATATAGCAGCAACCAGTCCTAGAGGCCTGCGTGTATGCAGGTCTCTGGAGCACTTTTAGTGGGTACCGCAGTGCACTTCAGCCAGGTGGTCCCAGGCCCATCCCCCCCCCCCCCACCTGTAACACTTGTGCTGGTAAATGGTAGGCCTGCAAAACCCACTGTACCCACATGTAGGTGCCCCCTTCACCCCTACGAGCTATGGTAGTGTTGTACATTTGTGGGTAGTGGGTTTTGGGGGAGGGGGGTTGGGAGCTCAGCACCCGTGGTAAGGGAGCTATGCATGTGGGAGCTTTTTCTGAAGTCCACCGCACTGACCTAGGTTGCCCAGTTGGTGTCCTGGCATATCAGGGGGGCCAGTATACTACCAATCCTAGCCCCTCCCATGACCAAATGGCTCGGAATAGGATGTTTTTGAGCTGGGCGTTTTTAGTTTCCATTATCGCTAAAAAAAAACAAATGCCCAGCTCAAAAACGTGCATTTTTTCGAAAATACGGTTCGGCCCGCCCCTTCACGGACCCGTTCTTGGAGATAAACACCCAAGGAGATAGGCATTTCCATTCGATTATGCCCCTATATTTGTTCTGAAATATTTGTTTGTTTATTTATTTATAGTTGAACTGGATTATTACCATGAGATTTGCTTACATTTTAATATTTTAGTAACAGGGGAATTGTAGTAATCCAAAGAAGATGGGTATCCTTGACTAAGAAAATGCATTCACAAGAAGGTGTCAGACACTGACATGTAGCCTTAGCTTTATGAATTATACTTAAACCTATAAAATTATATAGGCTTGGAATCCGAGCCTTAATAAACCTTTTACCAAACTGTGGTAAAAAGTGGCCTTAGTGTGCCCTTATGTGGGACTTCCCCATGAGCTAAGGCCATTTTTACCTCAGGGGTAAAATGGCCCAATGTCAGATTCTTCCATTAATGGCCACATGCTAATTTTTTCATTAGCATGTGAGCCCCTCTCAGCGAGACAATTCTGAGTTAAGTACACTATATATTTCACGATATTTATTATTGCAAAGTGGTTTAATGACATTTATAGCACTTGGGTGATGGTGTATGAATTACACCATCAAGAAATACCCTCCCAAAAAAAGGTTCACGAGTAACCCAATGAAAGAAGTGATATACCACTGATTAGCAGCTTGATTGTCTGCACTGAACAGTGGGTTATATCTGAGGGTACTCAAAAAATATTATATTATATGTCATCTTTTGCAAATAGTTATACTGTGTGACATATCTATATAAATAATTCTCACCTCCAACGTGACAGGGAAATACTGAAGCCCTGTATTGTTGGTAGGCTAGGCTGTCAGCACCACTCACTCTCACTCATAGACCTGCCCTCAGCCACGCCCCATCCAGACATAATTCACAACCCCAACGTTCTAATGACGCCTCCAACATTTCAACGTTCTAAATTTGTAATTGTGTAGATCCCATGAGTGTCTGCCCCACCCTCATGTCAAACGTAATGACGTTAGGGCGGAGCACAGACACTCAACGAATCAAGGAAGCCCATCGGTTAATCTCTGTTTCCACTCCCCAACGCAGCCGTCATTCCCATACACTCAAAACCAAACAAAATCGCCGCTGCACCCCGTCCCCCGCCCACAGTCCCCCTCACCCACCCTCCCGCAGCCGCTCGCTCACCATTCCGCCGCAACCCCTCTCCTCTCCGACTCTGGCCATGCAGCAGGATGATTATTACACACGAGTGGAAGTGACCTAATCAACTACACTGTAAGCAAGGAAGCCCATTGGTTAATCTCTGTTTCCACTCCCCAACACAGCCGTCATTCCCATACACTCAAAACCAAGCACACCTAGGAGCTGCTGATCCACATTGTTGTTGTTTTTTCTTCTTATATCTGAAACACGTCTAAAGCTGTTTCTACTGGATAAACTGCGCCTTAACAGGTAAAGGACAAAAGGTTTTTGTTTTTGGTTTCTTACTGCACACCTTTTTAATTTATTTGAAAGCTACCCATCTGCACATATGAATATCATGAAATCTAAAATAAATATCACTAAAACAGCTTTAAAAATTATTCTACCTGGTAGAAACACCAATTTTAAACTCTGTATTTTCACATCATTTGTCAACAATACAAAGTTTATCCAGGGTGCCCCTGGCTGCATCAGCCCTGCCGTTGCCTGTCAATGTGTGTCACTGAAACAGTATGAGGGACCTCCAGCTGCCTGTGGGTCACGACAAGACTTAACTGCTGGACGCCAGAAGCAGTGTCTCCTTAGGTTGACAGCAAATAGCAACCCCCCCACACCAAGCACCTCGGAGGGAGGGAGGAAGGTAGGGGACAGGACTGTGGAACTGGGAGGGAGGGGGAGCGATCCTTGAACTGGTAAGGGGACCCTGGAACTGGGATGGAGACTATGGAACTGGGAGGGTGGGGACCCTGAAACTCAGAGGGAGGGTGGGGGGACCCTGAAACTGGAAGGGACCCTGGAACTCGGAGGGGGGGATGACCCTGGAACTCGGAGGGAGGGAGGGGGGATGACCCTGGAACTCGGAGGGAGGGATGGAGGGGGGATCCTGGAACTGGGACGGAGCAGGGAGGGGCCCCTGGCACACACTCTGATTCTCACACACACACTCTCTCTCACGGACACACTCGCACCCAGTCTCACTCTCTCTCTGTCACACACACACACACACACACTCGCACATTCACTCTCTCTCACACAGTCAATCTCACACACACTCTCTCAAACATACACACTCTGAGGAAATCCTTGCTAGCGCCCATTTCATTTCTGTCAGAAACGGGCCTTTTTCACTAGTATAGTATATTTTTGGTGGCTACAGTCCTGGGTTTTGTAGTAGTTATATTGTATGTTACCAGAGACAAGGATATTTTTGATTGCGTGACCAATCCTGGGCCAAGCAGTGGCTTCCCCCATGTCCATCTCAATAATAGACTATGGACTTTTCCTCTAGGAACTTGTCCAAACCTTTATTAAACCTGGATATATTAACTGCTATTACCACATCCTCTGGCAATGAGTTCCAGAGCTTAACTATTCTTTGAGTGGAAAAATATTTTATCTTATTTGTTTTAGAAGTATCTCCATGTAATTTCAATGAGTGTCTCCTGATCTTTGTACTTCTTAAAAGAGTGAAAAAGTGATTCACTTCTACCCATTCTACACCACTCAGGATTTTATAGACCTCAATCATATCCCCCCCTCAGCCGTCTCTTTTCCAAGTTGAAGAGTCCTAACTTCTTTAGCCTTTCTTCATATGGGAAGAATTCCATATTTATAAATGATATGGAAATCAGAATGACGAGTGAGGTGGTTCAATTTGCAGATGATACAAAACTATTCAAGGTTCACCCTCTTCCATTGAGAAAAATGGCCATTTAACCCTACGCTCTGTTTTTTGTCGAATAACCAGAAAACATTTTAATTTGGAGGGGCACAGGAAGGAAGGAAAAAAAAGGGAGGCAGAAGAGTGGGGTATCTAATGCCTATACAGACAGAGAGGGCAATACAGTATACAGTCAGACAAACCAAAAGAAAAAAGCAACACTGGGCCTTCAGAACTAGGACAACAGGAGTATTTTTCCGTTTTTTTACTATTTTTGCCATACAGGAGAAAGCTCTCTGTTGGAGCCAGCGCTTTTTAGCGTTTTCTGGCGCCACAACGTATAATTGAATACAACACAGGAGAAGGTTCTTTGTTGGAGCCAGCGCTTTCAGCGTTTTTTTCACCACAGTGAACATTGTAGACAACATCTCAGTGTTTTAAGGTACTCGTGTTTTGTCATCTGCACGTCATTGCATCAGTACATCGACCCCTGAGGCAGACGCTTTTGTTGGCGCCGAAACACGGCCCATGTCGGGTCATTGATTAATAAAGTACTCCTGTTGTCCTAGTTCTGAAGGCCCAGTGTTGTTTTTTGTACCTAATGCCTACCCATGTTCACTGTAGCCCCTCCAAAATGTTTGGTTCTGGCTATGCTACTAATTAGGGACCGGTGGGACTACAAGTACCACACTACTATGGGATGTAAGGAACAGGGTAACTTGGCAACTCAGTCTTATTGTAATACCTAGTTGGGACAGCAATCTATAAAATAAATCACAAATCATCTTCTGCTTTCGTGTTGCCATGGCACTCACCAATCATATCTCAGGGAAGGCACTGAAGATCCGAGCATGGTTTATAATTTTTCAAAAGGATATAAAAATGGTCTGATCCTTGAAGGGCAGAACATTTTTACTTCCTTATTCAAGAATCAATGAAAAAAACTGATGTACTCTAAATAAAACAACCTTTCTCATAGCAGCGGGCATCTAAAAAATATCTGTATAATTTATTTGGATGCCAGGTACATTTACCTTCCTTGTTTTCAAAAATATTATACTATAATATCCAAAATGATGTTCATTGTAGCCCTGCAGGTGATTGATTAATCAGTTCATCTAATCAAAGACTGCATCATTTAAAAAAAACCCATCAAAAATACATTATTACATTATTATTACAATTAATTATGTATGTTGGTGGTATAAATTCATTTTTTTAACTCTTGCAAATCAGGCCCCCAAAGGTTATATAAAATAAACCTATGTAATCGTTCCATAGGTTTGATCCTATTTGACAAAATAGATACACAAGCAGGCATCCCATGCTTTGTGAACTCTCAGAGGTTGCCTGGTAGCAATCCCAATTCAGAAACAAATACACAACACACCAGCTGTGGTTAAAAAAACAAAACAAAAACGATCTACTGGGTAACCTGAAACAGCTGAATAACTTGGCCAACAGTGCACTTCCTCAGGGTAAAATTCAAGCAAACAAAATACTAGAGGTTTGGATTAATGAGCTCATATTCGGTTCATATGGGGCCTAAGAATTTGGATTATATGCAAATCACTATGAGCATGCATGCCTATAAATTAACAAGCATACAATTGATTTGGGGTTCAAAAACATTCTGGCATGTACTCCCAGGAGTCTATATATGGCACTCAAAACTGCAGATGCAAATCTGAGCGCATGCCCAATTTGGCAATAATAGATTATTATTCAATTAAATTGTGTGTGCAAATTAGGCACACACCCAAATTTGAGCGCACAATTTTTAGCAATTTTTTTTTATAGAATTTGGGGGTTAGTGGGAAAGTTTTCAATGTGGGCAACAACTGTTAAATTATGTAATTTTATCACAAGTAGAGTTATTTTAGCATAAAGTCTCAGTACATAAAATGCGACACTGTGCTAAAATAATCCAACTTGGGCTAAACTAACCCAATTTAGATATTTCTGCTAAATTAGCAGAATATGGAAGCAAATTTGATGTTCTGTAAGTCTAGGTTTGACCAAGTCTCTCCACTGTTGGCTCAAATACATTGTAAGGTGATGTGTCTGATTTTCAAAACCTTGGAAGGTCATTGTCCCAAAGCATTGGTCCCTTTGATTAATTTGTTGGGTTTATTTATAGAGGGGGCTTTTACAAAGGTGCAGTAGCGTTATTAGCGTGCGTTAAACACTAGACATGCGCACAGAAATATATGGGCATCTCTAGCAGTAAAACGCTAGTGCACCTTTGTAAAAGGACCCCAGAAATTCGTAAGTGTAATTATCTGCTTTTGGGACTTCCATCTGTTAAAATTCTTTCTTCAGAGTCAAGCAATGATATAAAAGTGAGTGCAGACATAGCCCCTGGAGCATTTATTTTAACTGATTGACAACTTGTAGGAAGATTATCTAAATTATAGTATAGGGTATGTCCCTTCTCCTTTACTGTTTTATTATATACCTGATTTAATTATATATTGGTGTTTACTGCTTTCTTCTTTCCAGTTGTGGTCTTGTGCTATAATGTCCTGGATATGTATCTTTTCTGTTTTTGTTTCTTTTAGTAACTATGACTGGGATCTGGCTTTTCCTCTTGCACTAGATCATTGACTTTTCAATAAAAATAGAACAGTAGAGAAGAAAAAAATAATAAACAGGTCTATAAATATTAAAAATAAAATATGAATTCTCTTTCCATGTCATGAAAGGACTAGGTATATTCATAACAATGCTTTTATTTGAAGTGCTTTAATGTCTCTGATAATGAGGATTTAATGTTTAAAATAAAAAATGCAATTACAAGATGTAAGTTCATGGTATATTAAATGAAAATTCTGATCAAAAAGAAAGGTAATGTCTACTTAGAATTGCAATTTCTGTACTTCTGAAATCATCTCAGCAAGAATTATCTACCCGGATCAAATTGTAGCACTTGTCAAAATCAACTGTATAGCCTCTGAAGTGCTCTTCTGAATCAACAAAACAGATATATAGCAATGCAAGGTTGCAGGCAGATAGAAGTAAATCTGAACTAGATGCCAGTTATTGCCCTCAGCCTCTTGAACCTAACACTTAATGTACTGGATGGCACAGATCTCTGGAATATTATGTATTTACTGTGTGGCTGTGGGTGTTATGTGTAAGTATATACATGTATCTCTCTCTCTATATATATAGTTCTATATCTATACATTAATATCTATATCTACATAGCTTCTTGGGTTTTGTTTCCTGCCTGCCCTCCCCCCAGGGCTTATGCTTATTCCAGCTTGATGTATTTTCTAGAGCTCTGATAGCAGGAATTCCTATATATATGTGTACAAGAACAAGTGAGTGAAAAGGGGGGTGGTGCCGGAAGAGAGAAGCAAGGACATTACAACCTATCTTGCTAGCTGCCTTACTGCAGATTGTCATCTGTGTTTATCATTGTAACTTCTGTGATCTATTGAACCCCATGCCGGTTCCTCGGTATGGACCACTGCTGACTCTGCCCTCCTCTGATGTCAGAGTTTTGCACCCATTTAAGTCTGACATTATTTTTTACTAATGTTGACATTTTGGGGAATTGCATGGGTATAAGTTAATGTTATTAATGTTATTGTGTGAATAAAAATATATTTAAAAAAATAAAGCCACATGCAAGTTGTTTTGTGCTTTATTTATGAATTCTTATCTTTTTGGTAAAAGAAAGGGAAGTGTGAATACCTAGATATATAGGAGCAAAAGATCATATAGGAGGCACTATGGAGCATTGCATGCCACTATATAGCAAAGCTGTATAGAAATATGGTGCCTGGAATTATTCAGCTAGCCTGACTTTGTGAAATACAGACTCTGGCTAATTCCCTCTTTCAGTGCTGGGGCCTGTAGCTCGTTAGGCCCAGATTTGCTTGCAGTCAGCAAACATTCTAAAAACAGCTCCAAGGACTACCAACCGCCAAGGAGCTCAGGATTCTCCTTTGGTAATTGGGGTGACACAATGGCTGAACAAACAGTGTGATAACTGCATATTGTTTACTGAAATCAGTGAGCCGTGATCACGGTGACCCTGCCATATCTTGCAGGTGGCATATTGTTTTGCTTTTCCAAGTTAAAACATATGAAGTCAACAACTTACTGTTCCAGACTGGGAGGATCATAATAACTAGAAAAAGGGTATAAGAAGCTTCCATGAAATTATGATTTTATCTGGTTGTTATCTGGCAGTTATCAGAATAGCTGTCAGAGACACAGCCTGATCTGAGCCAGCCATACTATGAAGACATCTTCTGTGCGTTAAAGGTGGCTCTAGTGTTTGCCTGTTTTCTGGGGCCTGTTCCTGTCTACTGAGACCTGCTGTTAGTCTGTCTACTGAAACATGCTCCAGTCTGCGGGGAGAGAGAGAGAAAAGGAGAGAGAGAGAGAGAGAGCCTGAGAACCCTGCCTCCTTGGTCCTCCATCTGGCCTTGTCTCCCTGCTCCTGCTGTAGCTCCTGTGATCATCCCAAGACAGCACAGCTCCCTGCTCAACTCTGCATCCGTGAGAGTGAAGGAGCCATCAGGTCATAGCTATCTTTTTCCTAGTACTTGGGGTTAGGAGTCCTAATCAGTTCAAGTGATAGGGTATACAGTGTGTGCCTTGCTTTGACAGGTACATAAACATTCATTGTTCACCATCATTTTGGGTAATTTAGCATAAGTTCATTGTCTCTAATTCATACTATTTTCCTTGCTGCCAATATAATAAATTAGCTTTTATATTTTGATAATATCTTTATTTTTATTTATTGGGATTTATTAACCATCTTTATGAAGAGATTCACCCAAGGTGGTGTACAGTAAGTACAGTTTAACATAAAACTTATAGTTTTATTAATAGCATATCAATAGTAAAATAACCAAGAATAAGCATAAATACAATAAATGAGGTAAACTTGAAAACAGTAAATTGAAACCTAATACTACTACTACTTAACACTTCTAAAGCGCTACTAGGGTTATGCAGCGCTACAGTTTAACAAAGAAGGACAGTCCCTGATCGTAGAAGCTTACAATCTAATGGACAAAATGTGCATACAATCAGATTGGGGCAGTCTAGATAATAGAACTACCATGAAACAGTATAAAAAATGTGTCAGCAGTGGAATTCAAATACCAGATATATAATTCAGTATTAGCATAATATTAACGATAAACCTAATATGCAGGCATTAGAACATTCAACTAGCATAGATATGATGCTAAAGATTTTCTACAATATGGCTTACCATATAGCTAAGAGACCAAGAGCAGACATATGATGGGAACAAGATGCAGGGTATAGAGTCAGTTGGGATAATTTGATGGTTAGTTAAAGTCATGGCAAGTTCTTATCAGTTATTATTTTGGGCTGTCTGAGCTTGGATTTTTCTGTAGGAGGGACATCTAATTATACCTAATTACATTCCAGTGTGCTACATTTTATACTTTGTTACCTGTGTATACATTCCCTCATTGCCTACCCTTTTCCTAATGTGAAGTAATTGTATTAGCCCTACAGATAGATAGATATCTATATTATCTATATTAGGGATGCAAGTTAATTGCAGTTAATTCTGCGATTAATGCATTAATTATTAATCGCAATTTTAAAAAATTTATTACATTGCAGTGTCTCCTGTCTCCTCCAAACCTCTCTTCTCTTTTCCACTCCCAACCCCTGTCCT
Source organism: Microcaecilia unicolor (assembly GCF_901765095.1). NCBI lineage: Eukaryota > Metazoa > Chordata > Amphibia > Gymnophiona > Siphonopidae > Microcaecilia > Microcaecilia unicolor. The sequence continues at coordinate 56,636,583 of NC_044040.1, forward strand.
CAGCGTGTTCTGGCATTTTTCCCCTTACCTGTGATTCAACATCACCTACCCCCCTCCCATGCCAGTCTACCTTAAAGGTTGCCTTCAGTTGTTTCCCGTCAGTGGCAACATTACACATACGCTGCCTGTGGCCTGGTCAGAAGCTTTCCCTCTGACCAGTCCCACCGTTGCAGAAACAGGAAGTGATGTCAGTAGAGGCAAGACGAGCCAGAGAGAAAGCTTCAGAGCAGGCCACAATCAGTATATGTGAAACACTGCCACTATTGGATAAATATTATAATACTGGGAGCAAGAAATCATGAAAAAATCTCTTATGGCCACACATATTCAAGAAATACTGTGCACTTACAACATTAATTGTGAAATTAATCATGATACGTTAAAAAAAAATCATGTGAATAATCACGATTACAAATTGTAATCAAAATGCAGCCCTAATATATCTATATCTATATAGAGATTAGATAGATAGATATTTAGTCAGCCTTGCTATATGTTATAAACGTGCTTTTGTAATATATGAGGAATTAGAAAAGGTTCAGAGGAAAGGCTAAAGTGGCTAGGACTCATCAACTTAAAGAAAAGATGACTGAGGAGGTATGTGATAGAGGTCTATAAAATAATGAGTGGAACGGATAGACGTGAATCACTTGTTTACTCTTTCCAAAAAAATACTAGGGCTAGGATAGGGTTACCACATGGCTCCAGAAAAGGTAGGACAGATTAAGCCAGTCTGGGTTTTACTTCCATTGCTTTCAATGGAAGCAAAACCCAGACTGGATCAATGTGTCCTCCTTTTTCTGGAGCCATATGGTAACCCTAGGCTAGGGGATATGTAATGAAGCAACAAAGTAATAAATTTAAAATTAATCAGAGAAAATATTTCTTCACTCAGTGTGTAATTAAACTCTGGAATTCGTTGTCAGAGAATGTGGTAAAAGCAGTTAGCTTAACGGGGTTTAAAAAAGGTTTGGATAATTTCCTAAAATAAAAGTCCATAAGCCATTAATAAGATGGACTTGGGGAAAATCCACTGCTTATTTCTAGGATATGCAGCATAAAATGTATCGTACTGTTTTAGATATTGCCAGGTATGTGTAACCTGGATTGACCACCTGTTGGAAACAGGATGCTGGGCTTGATGGACCTTCGGTCTGTCCCAGTATGACAATGTTTATGTTCAGTTCACTAGTGCTCCCTAAAAATGTTAGTGTTCATGAAATTGACTTTTCACATGCTAAACTATAAATGAAAGCACATATTGTCGATCAAGAGACTATCAGAGATGTTCACTCACTAGGCCTCTTGTAAGGTCTCTTCTTACTCCTATGCTTTCTAGGCCATATCTTGCCCAAATTCCCCTTAGAATTCTTTGAGGATTCTGCTGTCAAAGAAGGGCATAAATTGCAACAGCTTTTACGGTTGACCAGAGACCAAAGGTGGAGAAAAGAAAAAACTGATAACCACAGATAGTATTTCCTGGTCCTTTTAAAATTTGGGGAGTAATTTTGATAAATATATCTTATGAAGAGTAGGTACAAACAAAGTCGCCAGACAACAAAGGTAGAAAAAAAATCATTTTATTTTCATTTTAGTGTCCAGTTTGAGAATTTATATCTGCTGTCTTATTTTGCACTGGGTATACTGGAGCTATAACAGCTTACAGAAATTATTTATAATGAAAATAAATCACAAGTTATTTTTTTCTCCTATACTGGTACAGTATTTTCAATGATACCTGTTTATATGCGCCATGCCTGGTGTAAGGGTTGTGGCTACTGTGGGTATGGCTACCATAGGGGCGGGGTCATAGATGGATACCCCGCCCATATTGAGTACCGGTACCTTTTTTCCTACAAAAAAAAAGCACTGTTTACTTGATCATGCTCTTTCTTTGGTGTTTCTGGGACATAGACCTTAAAACTCCGCTTGGCTCTGTCCCAGTGGCGTAGCCAGGGGGGGTGCCAGGGGAGCGGCCGCTCCCCCAAATGGAGTTCTGCCAGCTCTGGCGCCTATTTTCTCAATGTGTTGCACTCAATGTGCCACTCTCAATGTGCCACTCTCGCGCTGCTCTCGCTCCCCCCGCGCCATCAACCTGGCTCCGCTTCTGCTCTGTCCTTATGTCCCAACTACTGGAGTTGCCATCAAAGCCCATTCCAGCCTATCCAAACCAGTCTTTTCATTTGCAGAACAAGACAGTAAAGGTCTGTCCTATACTGTCCTCATTTTCCAAACCACTGGAATTTCCATCGAAGCACTCGCCAGCCCACCTTAAACTGGATCACCATCTGTGGGACTCAGACCGTACAAGCCAGCCCAGCATCAGCCTTAGTTTGTGCAAAAGAGTTGTCATCTAAGCTTTATATCATTTATTTTCTAATTAGAGATTCTCTATGTTCATTTTTTGAATTCCAACACAGTTTTTTTTCCACCACATCCCTCAGGTGGTCATTTCATGCATCCACCACCCTCCCTGTGAAAAAGAATTTTCTGACATTCCTTAACAGGTCAGAAATGGCTGCTGTCCGGTCAAATAGAATTTTTGCGGCTAACCATGAATATTCAGTGGGAGCTATTATTTATTTATAAAAGGTATATCCCACCTAAACCTAAGTGGGCAACAATGTAATATTCACAAATTCACATATAACACAAACAATGACAATACCCACTGTTTCCCAGTCAACCAGAAACTTTTAAAAAGTCTTGCCACAAGATATTAAAAGTCTTGAATAAATGAGCCTTCAAAAAGTCTTAAAATGTCCTGCATTAGTACAGTAGGCAGTGCATTCTAGGACCTGCAACCAAGAAAGCAGCTACCTGTGTACAAGCATAGTGTGTGCTTATCAATTTTTTTTGTTACATTTGTACCCTGCACTTTCCCACTCATAGCAGGTTCAATGTGACTTACATATTATATACAGGTATTTATTTGTACCTGGGGCAATGGAGGGTTAAGTGACTTGCCCAGAGTCACAAGGAGCTGCCTGTGCCTGGAATGGGAATTGAACCCAGTTCCCCAGGACCAAAGTCCACCACACTAACCACTAGGCCATTCCTCTACTCAAGGAATCAGTTGCCAGTTTTATTGTGAAGTCAGATCTCAATCCCCTTGCGGATACAATCAACTTGATCACAGATCGAAAGTACCATGTAATCTTGCCATGCACAACTTGATGGAGAAAATACAAAATTTTAAAATGAATCCGATATTATACAGGCAGCCAGTGCAGATGCTTCAAAGCTGGAGGTCCAGTGGATCTCCAGCACCCCTACTCCCCCCAACAGCAAAACAAAATCCCCGTTGGCCCAATGGCCTACACTACCCCCACCTGCAACCTGCCCCGGTGGTCTAGCTGCCCCCAACTACCCCCCGGTACCTTAAATGGCAGAGGAGTGAGTAGCACTTCCTCCTCCTTTGAGTGTCACCTCCTCCTCTGCCATTTAAGGTACTGGAATGGAGAGTCGGGGCCGCTAGACCACCTGGGCAGGTGGGGGGAGGGTTGGCCACAGGCCACCAGAGATTTTCTTCTTGCTGTCAGGAGGGAGGGGGTTACACACTAAGCATACAGTTATCAGTTACCACATGGCAATGTAGCTGCACTAATCAATTTATGCAGAACAGGCCCTCAGCGCTAAAAATAAATATTATATTTTAGCACGGGGATACTCCGCTCCATGGATAAATCCCTCTTATCTGTTCCCTTCTCCACTACTGCCAACTCCAGACTTTGCGCCTTTTGTCTCACTGCACCCTACGCCTGGAATAAACTTCCTGAGCCCCTACGTCTTGCCCCATCCTTGGCCACCTGTAAATCTAGACTGAAAGCCCACCTCTTTAACATTGCTTTTGACTCGTAACCACTCGCCTCCACCTACCCTCCTCTTTTCCTTCCTGTACACATTAATTGATTTGATTTGATTACTTTATTTTTTGTCTATTAGATTGTAAGCTCTTTGAGCAGGGACTGTCTTTCTTCTATGTTTGTGCAGCGCTGCGTACGCCTTGTAGTGCTATAGAAATGCTAAATAGTAGTAGTAGTAGCACGGGGATAGCATGCACACATTCAAAAATTGTCACGGAACGCCAGAGCTTGCCCTGTGGTAAGTATGCTAGTGCTTACCACAGCTTAGTAAACGGGCTCCTTGTTAACTACAAGTGGATTTCACTAATATTTCCCACTAAATGTAGTACTAAAAAGTCTTATACTTGCCACATTTTTTTCATTCATGGATCTCTTTATTACTGTGTTATTGTAAGTGCAAGTCTTTCATTGCAAAAGAAGATGTTAAAGACCATAGTAGTATACCTTTTACATTTCATATTTGAAAAAATCCTCAGTTCAGAGCAGTGGCATAGCTACGTGGGGCCTGAGGGGGCCTGGGCCCCTGTAGATTCCAGCCTGGACCCCCCTCCTGCCGCGAACCCGCTCCTGCCGCCGCCTACCTTTGCTTTTGCTGGTGGGGGACCCCAATCCCCGCCAGCTGACGTCCTCTCTGTGCTGCTGAGAGAAAAAAGTGTTCTTCCAGCTGTTGCATGCTGACGTCCTACGCGTTGTACGTGCAGGACGTCAGACTCAGAGAGCAGAACGTTCTGTTCTCTGAGTCTGACAGGAGCATGGATGGTAGGAAAGTAGATGACTATTTTCCTTTATAGAATATTAGCGTAATTCATTATGGGGTTCTTTTACTAAGTCACGGTAGCATTTTTAGCTCACAGTAGTAATCAGCTGGTGGTAAACGCCGAGGTGCCCACTATATTACTATTCTACTGTGAGCTAAAAACGCTACCGCAGCTTAGTAAAAGACCTCCTATATATAGTGTTTAACATTTAGGATCTCATCCTTACACCAGTCATACAGTTGGCATAAGAGAGAGTACTTTGGTGTAGCAGGTACATGCGTAAATGACATCATTCAGTAAGTTAGGCAGGGCTTCCACTTATACACATTTGACCCACCCATGCTCCGCCCCTGTGTATGCCCTTCTTGCAAAATACGAGCTGTGGAAGTTAAGCAGAATAGTGCTTAGGTAGCATGTTAACTTAAACACACACAAATGTATGTATTCTAGTATTCTAAACATATGTGTAATGTGTGTTAGTACTAGCACCCACTTATAGAATTGCCTTGCCCTGTATTTGCATTAAAAACGGGCATTCTTTTCGATTGTGCAGGAAAATGGCATGCACAGATGGCATTTTCTAATGTATGCATGATTTTTCCCATCTTTGCTGCCTGCTTAAGAGCAGGTGACAAACATGTAGGTGCATTTAACAAAGGGGCCCTTTTACTAAAGGGTTGCCATATGTCAATGGTCTTGTGGCGCACCAACCCAGAATAACTGACAGCCCAATGCAGTCCCCAGCAGTAACTCTACCTCGAGCGTACACCATTTCCAGTGCAACCAAAAATTATTTTTTAAATTTTTACCATGGTGCTAACCCTCAGTGGGGTAAGCGTTCCCTGCTGCATGGCCATTTTTTTAGGGACTTTTTATCTGCTGCTGGAAAAAGGGCCCTGAAGCATGAGAAAAACAGCCCCCATCACTATTACAGGGCCTTATTTACCACAGCTTGGTAAAAGGACCCCAAAGTTACTTAATAGGGGCAGTAACCAAACTGTTCACATTAGTGGAAACCCAGTAGTAATTTTGCTTTGATTATTGCCTTAAAAGATGTGTGTCTACTTTATCAGCAGGTACTTTTTCCATCAGAAGAAATTCCTGTAGATGTGATTAAATAAAACTACACATTTTTGCTTAGGCCACCTACTCCTCACCACTAGGGAACATGCGTCAAAACAATAGAGACAACATTACCCATGTTGTAAAATAATGAAGTGGATGTTACTTGCATTGAAGATGGGCAATTTTCTATGCCCCCTGTTCCATGGATGAAATGTTTCTACATAAAGGGTAATTTAAAATACTTTTTACACTTAGGGATGGCTTTGGAAATTGCCCAGCAGATGAATTTTCTAAGGCAAAATACTCATGTTTCCCTTTAAAAAAAACAAACAACCTCCCCTTCATCTCTGTTTGTCCCTTCAGCTCTTCATCTCACTTATCCTTACTTTATTCCCAACTTTCTAGTTTTATTCCATTCCTCCTACCTCTCTACTTCTCTTTTATAATTCTTATGTTTTGTTGTTATATACTTTTGCCTGTCTTGGCTGGATTGAAATTGCATAAGTCTGTATGATCGCTGCTAAAAATAAAAAATAAAAAATTGTTCATTATGAGGCAAAAATATAGCAGGAAAAGGAAGCCATAGGGAAGAAATGGGCAGATAAGAGAACAGATATGAATGCTAAGTGAAGGGTATATACAAGATATTCTAATTAGCATTTAGGTCCCAGTAACTATCACATCCAAGACATAAATTTAATAGCAGGTACTAAGAGTGTTAAACTGCACATTCACAGAAGCAGCATTTATTTTGATATTTCTGTGTCCCCACTGGGAATACAGGACTAAGAGACATTTTCACTTATTACACAAAAAAAAATTATGCAGCCAACGTCTGCTTAAAATATAGGACTAACTATAATTTTATTTGCAAATACAAAATCTACATGGTAGAACATTTCCCCCATCAGAGTGGCTAAATAATTCAACGAATTTTGCAACATGTGTCAATTTCCTCAAATTAAAAAGAAATTTCCTCATGGGTGTGTTTGGCTGGGAGAGTATAGCATATATACATTAAGGGGTCCTTTTACCAAGCTGAGGGAAAAAGGGTCCTGCGCTAGCAGTGGGGGCTGTTTTTCCAATGCACCAGGGCCTTTTTTACTGCAGCGGGTAAAAAGCCCCCAGACGAACATGGCCATGCGGTAAGATAACTCTTCCTCTCTTCCAGTATCTTCTGAGCCTGCCCCTTCATTTTCCTGAGGAGCTTACTCTAGATACCCTTTTCTCTTACTGGAGGCTTTAGAGACTACAATTCCCAGTCTTCCCAAAGCATCATTTCTTCAGCTTGGGCTTCCCTACATGACTGCTTCAGCCTAAGCCTGCCCCTCCCCCACATACTTTACTAGCATTTATATGAGGACCAGTCTGGTGTGCCTGGAGGTTAGCTTCACTCCATTCTCAGTCCTAGCTTTCCCAGCCCTTCCTGTATAATATGTAGGCTCATACCCTTTCCAGAACGCCATCTCCTTGGAAAACAGACCCTAAACTCCAAACCCTGTCTCCCTTTGTCATTCTTTTAGGTAAGAGCTTGTTTGCTGTATGCTCACTTCAGTCTCTAGTGCTCATAACTGCAGTCTCAACAGGCCATGTTTCACTATATGCTTCATCAGGAGACCTTACTACAAACAATGCATAATGTACATTATGATTTGCTAGGTCAATGCCTATCAATAGTACATATACATTCACATTTAAAACCTCTAAACCCTCATTTGGATTGCCAGATTATGAATTATCAAGTGAGACATGAAACTTGAGTCCAACAGCATGGTCGGGATTTTACCCAAATGACATTGGAGTAATAAATTACCAGCAGATGACTATTGTTGTCAATGCAGGATTATCAGAAACTGTTGCTATTAATTTGAACAGGGAGGGTTTTATTTTGTTTCGTTTTATTTTCTTTTTTACTCCTGAATATCCAAGGATTTTTTTGTCATAAGAGCAATAATATAGTGATTCAATGTGTTCTGGACTTTAAACCTTTATCTGAAGGTCTCTTGCAGAATAGAAGATGTTTCAGGTATTACATTTGGGATTGCATTTTGTATATTGTGGAAGGGACATATTATAATGGTTTATATATGGAAAAAGCCAAAATAAATTATTTATAGATATGAGAGCATGTGAGACAACAAAACATGGGGAATTGGAAATGAATATTTGTTGATAATTGAAGAGTATATAGCCTATGTATATTGCAATGTATATTCATTGTGGATATCCTGAAAACCTGGATGGCTTGATGTGTCCCAGGGACTAGTTGAGAACCCTCTATTCTGTGTACTGATGTTGCCTCGTTAATTCACTATAACTTTTCCCATGTGATGCGGAATTGTGTTCTGAAGTTCTGAATGTACATGTGGGTGCTAAAATTCAGTAACAACTCATGCAACTTTATAGAATGTCCCTGTCATGCCCATGCCCCTCCTATGCACTTTTGAGTGGCACATTATGGGATTTAGGCTCACACAAATCTCAATTGGTGCCAATCAACGTCAATAATTAGTTGTTAACGTCCAACTATTGCCCATTAATGACTCAGCCAATTATGATGTACATGCATTTCAGCAGCACACCTAACTATGGGTGCCAAAGAATCCATGGGTTTGTGCTTTGTTGTTTGCTGATAATAGTGCACATTCATAGAAACAGTGTGTGGAAAGAGAGCACACTATTTTGGAAAGAGTACACACTTTTTCACAACAATGGAACCACCGCACATACACAAAGTAGTGCACATATGCAAGCTTGTATATGTATGCCCACCTTATTTCGAAAAAGAGTGTGCCTTCTTTCTGAAATAGTGTACCCTTTTTCCACATAGAGGGTAGTAGTTTTAAAGAGTGCCCACTATGATTGGCAACTGACAAAATGAAAAAAAAAATGGCTAAACAAAAATAAATAAAATGAAAATTCCTGTAAACAACGTGGAACAAAACATGTTCTGGCTGTCTATCCCTACTTACCATTTGATGTTGATCTCAAGAAAGCAAAGTTGTCCCTGCTTACAAAATTGGTAATGGTAAGAGCTCCGGCGCTAATGGTCACGCACTAATTGGGAAATTAGCATATACCAATTAATAACAAAAAAAAAAAGAAATTGTGGCCAATTTACAGCCACACTAAAAGTGACCTCAGTACGTGGGAAATCCAGTCCACTATTTAGTGCAGCTTAGTAAAAGTGTCTCATTAACTATAAAAACAGATTTGCTTCAGGTATCCTAATTGGTGCACCCATCAAATGAGTTCTTAAACAAAAATGTCTTCAGGGCACGTTTGAATTTTGTAAAAGATAATTCTGCTCTAATTTCCAATGGTAGATAATTCCAAGATGCTGTTACCACAAAAAGACAGAGGTGCCCAGTTATGGAATTGCTCCTAAGAGCCTCTGAATATATGAATAATTTGAAACTAATGCCTGTTTACAGCAGGTTAAAATGCACTACCTCAGGACATGCTCAGGTGTCTTGTGGTAGTTTTGGAATCAGCACACGCTTCCCACACACTAAAAAAAAAATTGTTTTGCACTTGGGACATGCTTGGAGATGGAGAGTGGGCATGTCTATGTTAATTGTTTAGTGCGTGAGCAAGGTTGCACGCTTATAAACTTTAGATGGCAGTATCGGCTCATGCACTAATGGCCATATGCAAATGGGGAAATTAGCGCATGGCCATTATTGGAAAATCTGCCTTTTACCAGCAGTACTAAAAGTGGCCTCAGTGCATGGGAAACACCTGCATTGGGGCTACCAGTGAAAACCTTTTAGTGCTGCTTTATCAAAGGGCTCCTAGATGTTTTGATGTCTTCTTAGTAACAGAAAATTACATCCAGAATCATCACATTTATGTTTCTAATGGTGTTTCTTACTAAGGTGCATCAGTGTTTTTAGCTCATGCTATCAATAGAAATCAAACAAAATAAAACATGGAAAAGAAAATAAGATGATACCTTTTTTATTGGACATAATACATTTCTTGATTAGCTTTCGAAGGTTGCCCTTCTTCGTCAGATCGGATATAAGCAAATGTGCTAGCTGACAGTGTATATAAGTGAAAACATTCAAGCATTACTGTGACAGTCTGACAGTAATGCTTGAATGTTTTCACTTATATACACTGTCAGCTAGCACATTTGCTTATTTCCGATCTGACGAAGAAGGGCAACCTTCGAAAGCTAATCAAGAAATGTATTAAGTTATGTCCAATAAAAAAGGTATCATCTTATTTTCTTTTCCATGTTTTATTTTGTTTGATTTCTATTGATAACCTTAAGAGTGGACTAATACGGCTACCACACTCCTCTAGCTCATGCTAGAAATCAGTTAGTGCTAAATGCTGAGACACCCATAGGACTAAAAAGGGTATTTCAACCACTTACTTGATATTCTGAATGTTTTTTTCTCTATATACTTGATTACTCAATTCGATTATGTCATCCATGCTCTTTATGTAATACCAAATGTAACTTTTACTCTGGAATGGCGAATGCCAGGATGGAACATTGTAAGCCACATTGAGCCTGCAAATGGGTGGGAAAATGTAGGATACAAATGTAACAAATAAATAAACATTTAGCGCCACCTGATTTCTAGCATGAGCTAGAGGAGTGTGGTAGCCATGTTAGTCCACTCTTAAGGTTATCAATAGAAATCAAACAAAATAAAACATGGAAAAGAAAATAAGATGATACCTTTTTTATTGGACATAACTTAATACATTTCTTGATTAGCTTTCGAAGGTTGCCCTTTTTACGAAGAAGGGCAACCTTCGAAAGCTAATCAGGAAATGTATTAAGTTATGTCCAAAAAAAAGGTATCATCTTATTTTCTTTTCCATGTTTTATTTTGTTTGATTTCTATTGATAGCATGAGCTAAAAACACTAGAGCACCTTAGCAAAAGACCTCCTACGATTGTGTTGCCGAAATATAGATCCATTGGGTTGTAGTTTTGATATCTTCATGGTTCTTTATTTGCTATTCATTGTAATCAATTTTGAGATCTTAGTCCTAGTGAGCTCACAGGGTAGTCTTCTGACATCAATCCCTGGCAAACATATTACTGCTCCTATTCCAAACATCGCCAATAATACCCTTTATTGTAGTTTCATAGAAAACAGTCTTCAGTAAGTGATTGTCCTTAGTTATAGGACAGAACATCAGCTCTTTAGACAGAACTACTGTGCCATTTTGATGCAATTTGCCTCAAATTTCAAATGTTTCTAGTTAACACAATCAAGTGGCAAGAAATTTTCTCTTAAAATGGCAAGTACACAACATAAGCTCAAATGGCACTTAGCAATGACCCTTTTACCATATGCACAATAGTTTCCAGCAGGGAGTTTTTGAAGGATCATCCTTTGAGAGCACAAGCTCACACATGTACAATCAGTAGACATCAAGGTTCTATTGCTGGCTCCCCTTGAGATGTTATTTAGCTAATGTACAGATGTTACAGCTAAGCAGTTCAGCTTGAAAAGCAGAGCCAGCAGTTGTATGCAGGAATAGACTATTCTATTTATTTATTTATTTAGATTTTTTGCTTACACCTTTATCTTTCCAGTAGAAATGACATTTGCACTAATATTCAGTATGACCAGCCACCCAAGAAGGAGTTCCCTTCTCTCTACCCTAAACAACGTTCCTTCTCTTCCCCAATCTACCTCCTTGTTTTAGTACAAACAAGACTAGATATGGTGTGTTGTTAATGTAACAAGCATTTAAACAATGTTTAGAACAGAAAAAAAAAGTATGCCAGAGTACACAGATATATAAACCAGGTAGAATCAAACAGCCTGATGTAGCTTGAACATATTTTAATCTTGAGCATATTAAAAAGTCATATCAAAGGGAATGGTGAATCCTCAGTTTTATACCAAAAGAGATGGCTAGAATCCCTCTCAAGTCACTCCATAGCTGTAGCCCTCATTTTTATTTGCAAACTAGCACCATAACATCACTGAGGTCTTACTCCATTTTTTGAAGAGTGGGAATGGACCAATTTCCAGCCTAAATCCTATACTCTCAACCACTTAAGTCAAAAATTGCCCCTTGCATCAATTACTACAGGAGGTAGAAAGTTGATGGCTAAATACAAATCTCTCCCTGCCTCTATATTTTGCCACTCATTAGCAAGCTGGGCGCCCCCTATTAGGTAAGCTTTCCTTGCTGGTGACTGACCAAGCTGCTACCAAATCACTGCAGCCATAAATACACAACACACACACCACCATTTTCTTGATATAAGTACACTTGGATATAACATTGGCTGAACCGACCAGAACAATATCATAAGGTTAGGAAAGGGGGGCAGGGTGAGCATGAGGAGTGAGGAATGGGAGGATTTAATTCATGTGGGCAACAATGCAAAATAGGAGTGCATGGGGAGAAGAGCAAAGAACTGGATAACACAAGGAGCGAGGGAGGAGCAGATATACTGGTACGCATGGTAGCAATTTTGGTAGATTTGACATTTTGAGTGAGGAGGTATGATTAATGTAGGTTTTCTGTGAAGAAAGTTTCTCTCCCTCCCTATCCCATTGTTTTCTTGTTCTCTTCTTTTTGGGTGATCATGGGGTGGGTTCAAGGGTTAGGTAGTGTTCAAAGCTCTTCAGAAGGGTAGAAAAGGGGAAATTGGGAAAATGGAAGAAATTGAGGAAATAATACTGAGATGATATCAGCTTGTGTGTGACATTGCCACAAGTTGAAGCAAGGATCTGTACCATTGCAGGTCCTGCTGGGATGGATTTTATGATAATATTATGTATGGTTTCAATAAGGCTAGTTCACTAACACCTGCTGTTTCTTGATGTGGGGTAAAGGCCATTCTGGGAATGGGATTTGTTGGGGGTTAAGGAAGGGGTTTTGTGATGTTCTGAGTTCTTTCTTTGAGATTTTAATAAAGCTGCAGCCAACAATGTTTGCTGCAATTTTTGCATTGGTGTAGCTTAATTTTTGAGGTGCAAGTTTGCAAGATAGTGCATGATTGAAGCAAATGTCAATGTTATATTATAAAAAATACAAACTACATACAATGCTTACAGCGGTAAATGGTAAACTTCAATTTAAGAGAAAAAGAGAAAAAAAGTAGGAGGAGGAGAAAATGAACCGCTGAACTGCTACTACTTAAATCAACCTGAATATGACTACAATACTATCATAGGCATAAAAAACCTCCTAATGTGCCATTTTTATTCAAAATCTATTATAGTACATTGTTATGTAGTGTTTTTATTCTTCCTTTCTATCCCGGGAAGAATTGCCCCTCTCCCACATTGGACATGTATCCAAATGGACGAGGGGAGTCTCCCAGAAGGCTTAAAATATATTCCTCTATCATGACCTCTTTCATCTGACTCCTGATATCCTTGAATATCAGTAGATGAGTAAGGGTCCTACCCATAGCTAATTTAGGCTCAGGAGGTTAAGCATCCTGCTAGTCATTAGTTAAGAAGGAGAGAAGACAGGTAGCAAGGGTAATTACCTTTATTATATCTTACCACAATAACACAGTAGGATCAGGAATACAAGCAGATAGGTGGAAGGCCGGACAGCACTTCATGTAGCAAGTCAGAAGGTCTTCTGGCACGCCCAAAATCTACCCACCTTATATATTCTCATATCTCCATTCTAAGTAATGGGGCCCATAAGCTACCATGTTAAGTTGTTTATCCCAAGCTAGCTGACCACAATCTTGCCCAATTGCAAAGTTGACACCCCTTTTTCTTAATCATTTCCTTGCACTTGGCATGACACATTCATTTCTCAACTTGTTTTTCTAACTTAGATTAGAGAAAAGAAAAGTCCACTTTGTAACTGATAGTTTCCATTTTAATTCTCTAATCTTTCATTTTGTTTCATTTTTTTTCCTTGACCTAACTTTCCAATTTAAGTCATTCAGGCCTTTTCCAAAGCCTGACAACTACACTTGGCTTTACCATCAGGCCTCTATCTGTGCTAACAACTAGGCCATACTTTTCCAGTAAGCTCCCAATTATGTCAGCCATCAGATTTCTGACTCGGCCAAGGTCTGTAATAGCCTGAGCTCTATGACTGGGCCCGCCACCATTCCAGTGGGGGGGGGGGGGGGGGGTGTCTCTGGCGGTACCATAATTATACAGTAGAGAATATCAATACTCATACTTTTTCAAATAATAGTACTATTTTATAAAAAAAAATATCTAGACTGACCTGTATAAACCAGGATAATCTTCAGTAAGAAATAGTTTATTACTAAGTCCCCTGTTGCACCAATACATTTATCTATCCATCAACTTATCTTTATCTGAATCCTGTTCATGGCTTGATATCATCCCAAGTCCTGTTCTCCAAGAGATGATATAGAATCAAACACATTTTATAGTTGAAATCATTGCTGGAATCATGAGACAATCTGTCTGCACTTTCTGAATGAGTTGCACTTTGCATCTTCCCACCAGATCACTGTCCCCAAAGGATGGATGAATGCCCAAGGTGAGAAATAACATTTTTGTTGCTGTAACAGCAAAGGCATCACCAGGCCCCAGAGCATGTCTTTAATCCAGTGGTTCCCAAACTATTTCTGTTCATGGCACCCTTTATGTCTGAGCAATTTTTCATGGCACCCCTCAACCTTCGCCCCCGGCCACAGAGGTCTCTGCCTCCCAACCCAGCCACACAGGTCTCCATCTTTTTATCTGCACAACTATATCAGTGCTAGGGTGTCCCTATAACCAGCCTCTCCAAATAACACACTGATTACAATTTATAACAAATGACTAATCTACCTATGAAACGTTATTCCATTATTATACTTCTTCTTTGTACATCTGTATGCTGCACAAGCCAGCATATTTAAAAATATAACTGAGATTAAATAAAAAATGCTACCAACAATAAAGAATGACAACTCGGATGCAGCAGCTCATAGGTTTGCTTGCTTTTTTTTTTGAATGAGAATGGAAACAGAGACTACTGACCTATTGGCTTCAATTCTTTTGACATTATCCTGTCTCCTGTTTTCATCCAACCTCCTTTGCAGTCGCCTCTGATTCCCGAATGCCATCTACTCCCTGTCTCCATTGACTGCAACAAAAAAAAACCCAAAAAACACAAGTGCGGTGTCCAGCAGCCTTCAGGCATGTGCTGTCAGCTGTGCTGGTCCTCTGCCTCTGCTGACGTCAACTTCCAGTTCCAGGGCACAGAGGACTGGCAGAACAGACAGCACATGCTTGAAGGCTGCTGCAGTTCTGCACTTGCTTTTTTTGTTGTTGTTTTTCTGTCACTGCTGCACTGCTGTTTGCAGTAGCAGTTCGGGCAGGAGGGAAGTCAGAATTTGCCAGGGCACCAGTCTAACACTCCAAGAAAACAAGCAATACCTGTTCTATTACCCTCCAATCTGATGATTGAAAAAATGCTGTTCACCGTATCTCAAAAAAGATATAGTGGAATTAGAGAAGGTACAGAGAATGGCGACAAAAATGATAAAGGGGATGGAACAACTTCCCTATGAGGAAAGGCTGAAGCATCTACGGCTCTTCAGCTTGGAGAAAAAATGGCTGAGGGGAGATATGATAGAGGTCTATAAAATATTGAGTGGAGTGGAATGGGTAGACGTGAATCATTTGTTTACTCTTTCCAAAAATATTAGGACTAGGGAGCATGCGATGAAGCTGCAAAGTAGTAAATTTAATGTTAATCAGGAAATTTTTCTTCACTCAACGTGTAGTTAAACTCTGGAATTCGTTGCCAGAGAATGTAGTAAAGGTGGTTAGCTTAGCGGGGTTCAAAAAGGATCTGGACGACTTCCTAAAAGAAAGGTCCATAGACCATTATTAAAATGACTTGGGAAAAATCCACTGCTATTTCTGGGATAAGCAACATAAAATGTATTGAACATTTTTGGGATCTTGCCAGGTATTTGTGACCTGGATTGGCCACTGTTGGAAACAGGATGCTGGGCTTGATGGACCTTTGTCTGTCCCAGTGTGGCAATACTTATGTACTTATGTAAGGATCTGACTATGTTTTTATTGATTCTCTACAAGTAGAATAATTCCTTAAAGGTCATGAGAAGTAATACTTTGTTTTATGGTAGGTCAATAAGATAATTTAAGTGCTAAATTTGTTAGTACTAACTTTTTTACTTCAGTTTTGATTTCCTATTTGTTTGGTAATTCTCTCCCCTAGATATGGGCTAGTTGGATAGTTTGTATTGATTGTTTTCATTACTTTATGTATGATTCCAATTTCTTGTACATGTTCTATATTATGGATATGTATTTTTAAAATGAAAATTAAAAAAAAGAAAAGAAAGATTTGTTACATAATTAAATGCATACCAGAGTTAATTTATTATTTTTCAAGTATTTGATATCTAGTATGAAAGATTTTTTATACCCCTTAAAATTTAGTGTTGATTGTTGTTTGTTGCCATTAATATTGCATGTATTAAATAAAAAAGAGAATACCCACAAGGAAGTACTTCTTAAAGCAAGCAAGAATAAACAACAAATGCAAATTGTATGAAAAATAAAATGAATACTTTTCCAGTGAATGCTCCAACTGCTACCAATGAACTTTCCCTGCCAGCTCCATGGATCCAGTGGCACTGAAGTGCAAAATACAATTTGTATTTGCTGCTTCTTGTTTTACAGTAATGCTTCCTTGAGCTTCAGTAGTAATTTGACCAAGCTGCCATGCAGAGAAGGATCTCGCCTTAGGCACCCTCAACCCTCCTGTCATCCTCTGCTTAAGTCTCTCTGTTCTCTGCTGAGATCCACTGCTGTGTGAGAAGTTCACATGCAGTGTTGCCCTTGGAAGATACAACATGATCTTTGGTAGCAGGAATTAATAGAGAGTGAGCATGGCACGGTGAGTCACCAGATTCAGTTATAGAATACTAGTGTAAACCTGGCATTGGCATGACTTACATTTACATGGCCACAGGAATGCCAGCCATAGAGCTGGATTAATTGTGGGTGCTTAAATGTGGCAATGGCACACATAACTTTAAGCATTCTAGCGTCGGATATGTAAATGACAGCACTGCATATGTCCCTCTACTACTCCACCACCCATGTGAATGGTCCTCATTACATTTACCTACTACGGAGGGAATTCAATAAATGGTGCCAAAAGAATACAGTACTAACTGTCAGATCCTATATATTGCACCTAATTCTAAGCATATTCAATAACAATGTACGTAACTTAATTAGCTTAACAAGCCAATCAGTGTTGTTAAGAGCACTAATTGGCAATAATTGGAATTTACACACATAACTCACTAAGCGCATGCTATAATGAACTGTGCCAAAATTCTAAAGCATACAGTTCAAAAGGGGTGTGGCTATGGGCAGGGAAATTGGCATTTTTTGGGCATTCTCAAATTTAGGTACGTTGTTATAGAATATGGCCCGGTCCAGGGATTTACACCACATTTTCACTGGTATAAATGAATGTACGTAGTTGTAGAGTATATATACATATTTTAGATCAAGGATCAAGTATAAATTTGTGAATCAGTGTTGAGGTTGGATCTGGGTCTCTATTTTATAAAGGAACATGGATGAAAAGGGATAAAAGGATATATTTATATTTGCTCTGAACATAAGGACCAGATTTTTACCAATAATGGTTATTTATAATACAGGTAATGCACTAATGTTAGAAGGCAGTATTTAGGGATTTTACACAAGGGAAATGTGCCACAAGATAAATATTGTTAGAAAGTCTGAATTATTAATTAGGCTGGATTAATAGTAACTCACTTTGATTGAGGCTCAGATGATGAATTCTTTCTGTTGCTGGCTGGAGTGGTAAAGGAGGTCTTTTCTCTGTAGCTGGATGGTGGATCCTTTGTTTGAGAAAGATGTCTTCTATGGAACCTGTAAAAAAAATCTTATCTTGGTTGTGTGTGAAATCCAGCAAGGCCAAGGGAAAAGCGCAGGTCAGGGAGGTAAAGGAAAAAGAAAAGAGGACCCATGAGAGTGTTCAGTTTTTTTTTATAGTTTCTTGATGGACCATAGGCTGAGGTCAGGTGGGGTATATTGATCCAATCAAAACTCAGGGATAGATGAGATGGGAGCATGGTAGCTGGTCACATGATTAAATTACATCATAAGGGTTCCTGGCTGACTATCTGCTGTACTACATACCCCAGAAGGTACTTGACAGGATTAAGCGAGTCACTGTATGGGAGTTTCAGGTAGATGGGCTTTCTTTTGTCAGAATATGTGGGTCATGGTCTGGGAGTCTCAGGTAGATAGGCTGTCTTTTGTTAACTCCAATCTCTGTGATTGCTGTCAATATGCAGACTCTGTTCTTTGGAGATGTGGTGATTGACTTTTTAGTATTCAGCAAGCCAGTTCTGTTGTTACACTGGTGGACCATTCAATAGTCCTTTTGTTTCAAGTTTTTCACTGGTCTTCAGGGAGAGGATAGAGGTCGGACCTGTTTTTCGAGCAAGTTACCTTCCAAGAAGTCTTTGCCATATATATATATATATATATATATATATATATATATATATATATATATATATATATATATATATATATATATATATATATGTATTAGATATGTATCTAATTTCAGCAAAATTAACAATTCTGGGAATCCACCATATCATGCTACATGGGCGCCAATGTTTGTTGCTTTCATGAAAATATGTGCCATATAGACGCCCAATAAGCATCCTATTAAAGGTCAAGACCTACGTACATCAGTAAACATTAGCATTTAGTCATGAAAACTTCCTCCTTTTCTTGCAACAGAAACCCAGTGATATACATGGCCTTTGCTTATAGTAGCTGATGTGTGAAAAATCAGGAGTTATTTTAGAAGCTGTGCACAGTTGGACTCCTGATCAGAGCTGAAAGAGAATAGTAAACAGAGTTCTTGCAGAGAGGAGATAAATAAAAAAAAAAGTTTTGATCCATATAAAGGAAACAATTAGGTGATTAATTAATTTATTGACTTGATTTTGTAAAACTTGCATTTCTAGAAGACATAGACTTTTCATAGATATAATAATATTCCCAGTCTTTAGAATATTAAGGAGCTCATTTTGGAAACAGGAAAACATCCAAAAAGCAGCAGATGGATGTTTTTTTGCCAAAATGTCCAAAAATCAGATTTAGGCATTACATCGAAAAATGCTCCTCTACAATTATGCTTCACTGCTCCTTGCTATATCCACATGTTTAAGCATGGCTATATAAAAAAAGTTTGGTTTGTTCTAATTTTAAACCTATTTTTTCAAAGTTTGCAGGCATTTAAAAAAAACTTTATTGTTTTTAATCAGGTAAGATAATACAATGGGTAGAATCACTTCCAAACTATACAAAACCACCAAATTTAAACTATAGCCATCCAAACTGATCCCTTCCCATAACCCAAGGGGGTGTGTGGATTTGAATTTGTGGGCATTCTGTGTTCATTTTGTCTATTCATTTTTGGGCATGCATTGTATGCCCACTAGAACTTTTCTTGGTGTGCAAATTGATTGTACACGTTAATTCATTGGTTTATGCGTGAACAAGCAATTTGCAAGTGCTTGAAATTCTTAGGTATGTAAACCAACCTAATGCACACTCACAAGTACACACCTCTAATATTATGTCAAAAATAAGACAAAAAATTCTAATAACTTTTTCTTCATTTCTGAAGATGAAAGGGTGAACATCAGCATGCTGGCATGTTTCTGTAGAAGGCATGCTGGGCAATTTAAATTCTGTATGATGGCTTCACTTTAGCACTGAATTTTAAATAGTAAAGCTAGCATGGGCAAGTTTGACCTTGACTTTTTCAGGGAGAGCAATCTGTTATTGCTGATGGTTACTATGGGCTCTGTTTACTAAGGTGCACTAGCATTTTTAGTGCACACTAAAATTATTATATATATATTATTATAGATGTCTCTAGCATTATTGTACACTAATTTTTAGCATACACTAAAAATGCTAGCATGCCTATAGTGCGGCTTAGTAAACAGGGCCCTAAGACTGTTGTAGTTAACCTCTGGAATGTAGGAGAAAGTATTTATGCCTTTAGGAGCTGTAGATTCTTGCTGTGATTTACTTTCTGTATTGTAAGTTTGGGACAAGTACATAGGAACTCTAGGGGAGAGAAAGGGATGGTAGATGACATGGATGGGCAGGCTGGATAGGTCATATGGTATTTATTTATTTATTTATTTATTTATTGCATTTGTATCCCACATTTTCCCACCTATTTGCAGGCTCAATGTGGCTCACAGAGTTTTGTTATGACATAGTCATTATAGGATGTCAGATACAATTCGTAATGTACAAAGATTAAGAAAGGGTAGTGAGAAGGAGGGTGTTAGGCAGGATAGTATAGAGGTGGACTTTAATAGCTGGGTGCGCTGGTAGGTAGTTTTGTAAGGTTATGGGTTCTCTTTGTAGGCCTTGTTGAAGAGATGTGTCTTCAAAGATTTCCGAAAGTTAGTTATTTCGTCAATAGTTTTCAGGGCTGTAGGTAATGCATTCCACAACTGCGTGCTCATGTAAGAGAAGGTGATGGTGTGTACCAGCTTGTATTTTAGTCCTTTACAGCTGGGAAAGTGCAGATTGAGAAATTTGCGAGCTGATTTTATGGCGTTTCTGAGAGGCAGGTTCACAAGGTTTAGCATGTATATTGGGGCATCTGTATGAATGATTTTATGTACAATCATGCAGATCTTGAACGTAATGCGTTCCTTGAGTGGGAGCCAGTGAAGCTTCTCTCTTAGAGGTTTTGCACTTTCATATTTAGTTTTTCCAAATATGAGTCTGGCGGCAGTATTCTGGGCTGTTTTGAGTTTTTTGATGGTCTGTTCTTTGCAGCCAGCGTGCAGTGCGTTGCAGTAGTCCAGATGACTTATTACCATTGACTGTACCAGGGTACAGACGATGTGTCTCAGGAAGAAAGGTTTTACTCTTTTGAGTTTCCACATGGAGTGGAACATCTTTTTCGTCATGTTCTTCACGTGGGCATCGAGTGTGAGGTTTCGATCAATGGTAACTCCAAGAATTTTTAGATTTTGTGAGACAGGTAGAGAACAGTATGGTGTGGCTATGGTGGAGTATTTGTTTGTGTTGTGAGGTGAGCACAAGACATTGTGTTTTTTCTGTATCCGCCTTCATTTTTCTATGTAATGTCTATGAAATTTTGACCCACCCACTTTCCCCTGCATTTTGCTTCACTGCAGTTTGTACTTGACTGCTGGTCACCTCTCTCCTTGGCATGTTTTTAATATTTAATAGACCTAAATAATTCCAAATGTTATGCATAACAAGTATAGTATGATTTCCTAGACAAATGTGTAACAGCCATTCATTAAATTCCAAGAGAAATCTGGCCTCATCATTCCTAACACATTTCCCGATGCTTCCTCACATACTATTTCTTGCTTTTGTCATGCAATACCTTGTTGATCTTTATCTTTCTAATATCCACTGCATCTTTTGTTATGGAACTGACTGGTATTTATCCACACATTCCTACTTTCATTCCAGTTTCTTGTATAAACATCCCCAGAGTCACAAGCCATGACTATTTAAGATAAGACTAAGGGACCCTTTTACAAAGCTGTGGTAAGCACTAATATGTGCTTAAATGCAGCAAAAAAAAACAACATCCTATGGAGCACATTGAGGCATCCGCTGGTAATTTTGGGATGTGCACGAGCTATTTACATGCTAAAAAAGCTACAGGGGAATATCTGGGGGCAAAGAGTGGGTGTGTTCTGCAATAATCAGTTAGCACAGCTACATTGCTGAATGCACATAATGGGTGGCAGGAAAGGGAAATGGGACTTGATATACTGCCTTTCTGAGGTTTTTGCAACTACAATCAAAGTGGTTTACATATATTCAGGTACTTATTTTGTACCAGGGGCAATGAAGGGTTAAGTGACGTGCCCAGAGTCATAGGGAGCTACAGTGGGAATTGAACCCAGTTCCTCAGGATCAAAGTCCACTGCTCTAACCACTAGGCTACTCCTCCTCTAGCAGCATTCTATGTAGAAGCCTGCCCTTGCAGATCAGCAATGCGGCCGCACAGGCTTCTGTTTCTGTGAGTCTGACAGTCTGACATCCTGCATGTATGTGCAGGATGTCAGACTCACAGAAACAGAAGCCTGCGTGGCTGCGTTGCTGATCTGCAAGGGCAGGCTTCTACATGGAATGTTGCTAGTGGAATAGCAACATTCCATGTAGAATCTCAAATAGGGAAAGGGAAATGGGACTTGATATACCGCCTTTCTGAGGTTTTTGCAACTACATTCAAAGCGGTTTACATATATTCAGGTACTTATTTTGTACCAGGGGCAATGAAGGGTTAAGTGACTTGCCCAGAGTCACAAGGAGCTGCAGTGGGAATTGAACTCAGCTCCCCAGGATCAAAGTCCACTGCACTAACCACTAGGCTACTCCTCCACTCACACACTTTAATTGCTAATGTCAAAATTAGCATGTGGTTCTTAATACAAAAAAAATAGGAAATTTGGCCATTTTACCCCAGCGGTAAAAATGACCTTAGCGCATGGGAAAGACTTGCCAAGGGCATGCTAAGGCCATTTTTTTTACAGCTGTTTGGTGAAAAAAAGGCCCCTAAGGGGCCTTTTTACTAAGCCACGGTAGGCATTAGCATTTGCCTACCACATGCCAAAAAGCACTGGTTTGGCACATGCTGAGGTGTCCCATGGTAGCGTACATGCACTAAACCCACACTGAAAGCTAATTTCTATTTTTTTTAGCACATGAGGCGTGTCTATGGCTGTAGAGTAGGTGTGCCCTGCAGTAATCGGGTAGTGTGGGCACATTGCTGTGTGCTGCCTGATTAGTGTGGGATTAGCACAGGAGCCCTTACTGGCTAATAAGTAGTTGGCAATAAGGGCTTCTGCACTAATGGCCACATGCTAATCGGGGGTCCCAGAAAACAGCAAGGCAAACGATCTGCGAAATCCAATGTGGAAAATGAGCAAGCAGATCAGTATATTATCCAAAGTATTTTATTGAAGATACCATATCTAAGACAGTTGCCCGACACAGGCCGTGTTTCGCTCACAAAAGGGCTGCGTCAGGGGCTATGATAAACAAACATATTAAATTATAAAATCTGAACATTATAAAAACAAATCAATGATATTTAATATTAAAAATTACAAATTAAACCAACCATAAAATATAAAATATGTAAAACATAGACATAAATTATATAATGTACATGTAAACCATAGACATGAATTATTAACAATGAAAGTCACTTTCAATTAAAAAAATGGATACAAACTTATATAAAATATTTATAAATATATAATTATATTAATCAAATGAATTAGACAATAACATAGGAAAATATAACAAAAATATATATGAAATACATATATACATATCATAAAAAATATATATACATATGAAATACATATATACATATGTATTTCATATGTATATATATATTTTTTATGTTATGTTTTCCTATGTTATTGTCCAATTCATTTTATATTTTAAGGTTGGTTTAATTTGTAATTTTTAATATTAAATATAATTGATTTATTTTTATAATGTTCAGATTCTATAATTTAATATGTTTGTTTATTATAGCCCCTGACGCAGCCCTTTTGTGGGCGAAACATGGCCTGTGTCGGGCAACTGTCTTAGATACGGTATCTTCAATAAAATACTTTGGATAATATACTGATCTGCTTGCTCATTTTCCACATGCTAATTGGGAAATTAGCACATGGCCATTAGAAAACAAAATACATATGTGGCTATTTTACCACCATGCTAAAAGTGGCAGCAGCGAGTGGTAAACTCGCGCATTCCAAACAGCACCAGCCATTCTTTAGCACAGCTTAGTAAAAAGACCCCTTAATTATTATAATTTGAAGGAGTTAGTCTTATGTTAGTCTTGTGTAGCCAATTTTGTAGTAATATCTAGCAACTGTATGCAAGACATTACTATTTTGTATTTTTGTAGTAATATCTAGCAAATGTAGCAACTAGTATTATCTATTAATCCGCAAACAAATCTTTTCCGGAGACGGGAAGGTGGTAGAACTAGAGGACATGAATTGAGGTTGAAGGGAGGTAGACTCAGGAGTAGAGAGCTGCACGGTTTCCGTCCCCGCGGGAATCCCGCGGAACCCGCAGGATTCCCGCGGGGACGGAGGCAGTTCCTGCGGGGTTCCCGCAGGGATGGAACCAGTTCTGCGGGGTTCCCGCGGGGACGGAGGCAGTTCCTGCGGGGTTCCCGCGGGGATAGAACCAGTTCTGTGGGCTTCCCGTGGAAGTGTAAGCTGCACCTGCACCAGCCTCTCATCTACCGAATACCAATTTATTTGAGTGCTGTCTCCTCCTCCTCCTCTTCTTCCTTGCTTTAACAGCATAAATGTGGAAAGTCTTCCATTAAGGAGGTGGTAGAGTCACAAATGATGACGGAATTCAAAAAGGCATGGGATGAACACAGAGGATCTCTAATTAGAAAATGGAAGTTATATAAAAGCTAACCTTAAATGGCTGCATGTGTGTGGATATGTCAAGTGACACTTAGATGGTGACTCTGACTGTGATGAACTAGAGCTGATACCTGGCAGACTTGTATGGTCTGTGTCTCATACATGGCAATCTGGTGTAGGATGGGCTGGAAAGGGCTTAGACAGCAACTTCAGTGGCTGGAACATGAGGACAGTGCTGGACAGACTTTTACGGTCTGTGTCCCACAAATGAGAACATGAATAGGCTGGAATGGGCTTCGATGGCAACTCCAGCAGTTGGAACATAAGGATGGGGCCAGATAGACTTCTGTGGTCTTTGTTCCAGAAACACGAAAGAAAAACCATAATCAAGTATATAATATCACACTCGTTGATTTAATGATGAATTGCTCATGAGTGTGACTATTGGGCAGAGTGGATGGACCATTCAGGTCTATTTGCTGTCACTTACTATGTTACTGTTAATCCTCTTTGCTCCCAGGCTGGTGCACAGACCTCAGCTCTGACACAGGCACGAGAATCAGATGTCACCTGACCTACTGGCGCGTGCATGTGGCGGCCTCTCAGCACACACTGCCAGTGAATCAGAGACAAATCTTACATGTGCGCACCACAGTGTTCCAACTTCCAACTTCCATTCCTTCCTTGCCTACAGTGCTGTGGCTCAAATCCAGAAAGGGAGCTGACTGGAACTTTCTTTTATGTACTATTAAATTCTTACGGGGATGGGTGGGGATGGGTTAAATTCTTGCGGGGATGGGTGGGGACGGGTTGGGATGGTTTAAATTTTTGCGGGGATGGGTGGGGATGGGTAAGATTCCAGTGGGGATGGGTGGGGACGGGTAAGATTCCAGCAGGGACGGGCGGGGATGGGTAAGATTTCTGTCCCCGTGCAACTCTCTACTCAGGAGTAATGTCAGGAAGTATTTTTTCACAGAAAGGGTGGTGGATACATGGAATGCCCTCCCGGGGGAGGTGGTGGAGATGAAAACAGTAATGGAATTCAAACATGTGTGGGATAAACACAAAGGAATCCTGTTTAGAAGGAATGGATCCACAGAATCTTAGCAGAGATTGGGTGGCGGCGCTGGTAATTGAAAAGCAAAACCGGCGCTGGGCAGACTTCTACGGTCTATGCCCTGATCATGACTGAATAGATATGGATGGGCTTGAGTGTAAATTTTAAGGGGCTTCGACATTAGCTTCAAAACTTGGTACAAGAAAAATGCTGGGCAGACTTCTACGGAGAATGACAAGGACAAATCAAACTCAGGTATACATATAAAGTATCACATACCTCTTGTTGGGCAGATTGGATAGACCATACAGGTTTTTATCTGCCATCATTTACTATGTTACTATGTAACTGTGTAGTTCAAGGGCTTAGTTAACTTTGTGGATCTTAACAAAGAAGGTGAAAATTCTCTGGAAAGGAATACTATCATCCACCCCACCTTTAAACCATCTATCTTTCATTTAGATTTTGTAGAAAAGATTATAGGTTATTAATACAATAAAAAATAAGATACTCTTCCTTTTCACACTTGCAGTGACTCTTTTTATTGAAGCATACTTTTAAAAAGCAGTCATTCTACTATTCATTTTGATCAAATTATATCCTTCTTTTATCACTTAATAATAGAGTAGCAGAAGCTCTTCAAGCACATAACTGTGCCATTTTGAAGTAATTCAGCCCAAGCTACAATTGTATCATATAGATTTCTTTTAAAAATACCATTTAATCAAAAATTACCCACAAATTGAACAGCATAAAAGGATAATGTCAGATTGTGCGTTAAGGTTGAACTAGGGAACATAAGATCCTTCTACATGGTGTGGGATGGATGGACACTTAGGCATACAAATGTTAACACACTTGCAGATATGGGAGCTCTTTCAATTATTCTAAAATACAAAATGTAGTTTAATGAAAAAAAAATGCAATAAAGTGCAGTTATGAAAAGAGCATTTGTACGTGTCACTTTGGTTAAGAGCTCATGCTACTTTTCCTCTTTTCTACATACAGAACACTACTTTGAAAACAAACCGAACCCCATTCCATTTCGTTACCCATAGATAAGCACAAACTTTGGAATCTAGTCACGCCTGTCACATGTCACTAGAAATGACTTTTATTACAAAGAGCTATAGATTGGGGGAGCCCAGTGGCGGTGGCCCTGCGCTGGGACGGCAGCGGCAGCCCTGACCCGGGCCCGGTTCAGTCTCTCGGCGGCCCTCAAATTGAAAATGCCCACCTCCTTGAGGATACCACCAATGAAAAGTTTTAAGGTGGCCTGGAAGGGATGGATGTATTAGTGACATCCATCCCTTCCAGGCCACCTTAAAACTTTTCATTGGTGGTATCCTCAAGGAGGTGGGCATTTTCAATTTGAGGGCCGCCGAGAGACTGAACCGGGCCCAGGTCAGGGCTGCCGCTGCCGTCCCAGCGCAGGGCCACCGCCACTGGTCAGCAGTGTCATGGTCCTTCATGAGAAGATATTTTGCAGCACTTTTTCAGCTCATCTGGATCCAAAATGTCCCTGACTAAAAATCAGTGAAGACCATTGATATAAGGGCAGTGCTTACTAAAGTTTCTTTAAATATTTAGGCATCCTTATTAATTTAGAGCTGACCTTTGCAGACACAGTTAATGCAGTTGTAAGGATGGGATTTTTCTGGTTGCAAAAACTTCCACGTCTATTTAGTTTTTAAAAACAATTTTCATCCACGCACACCCTTGTTCACACACTTGTAATATTCTGTTTAATATATTTGTGAGAGATATTGCTGAAGGGTTGGAAGGAAAGGTTTGCCTTTTTGTGGATGACACAAAGATAGCCAATAGAGTGGATACCCTGGAGGGAGAAGAAACAAGGAGAAGGGATCTCCAAAAGTTAGAAGAATGTCGAGGGTCTGACAGTTAAAATTTAATACAATGGATACAAGAAAGAGCTCTTTTTCAATACACATCAGTTAGTGTTGATTTCAAGTGGAGAAAAAAGATTCAGTATCGCCACCCAACCAGCCTAAGATTATTAGACTATAAGGCGTGGGCCCGGCGCAACATCATCTAGCCAAAAAAACTCCACACTAATAAATGTCTTCAAAGTAACTAATAAAAAGATTCATGTATCCATAGATTACAGTATTTCTGTGTATGCAATACTTTGCAATCTAGTGATGTGATAATACTGCCGGTTACTTATCTTGATTCCACAAATCCTGGCGTTGCATTCTCAATCAGTCACATCCATCTTAACTCAACAGGGAATCCTCATTTCGCTGTCGCAGCTTCAGGGGTTCACCACTCTTGTAAAGGTTTATTTCACATTTCTCATCTAATGCCACTCATAGGCACGTATATAATCCTGTGCCGCGTTTGCTGCACTCCGACAGTGAAACGGGCCCATGCCAGGCCCATGCCTTATAGTCTGATAATCTCGAGCTGGCTGGGTGGTGATACTGAAACTTTTTTTCTCCACTTAAATCAACACTAACTGATGTGTATTGAAAAAGAGCTCTTTCTTGTATCCATTGTGTTACACAGTGAGTGTGAAGCTGTGTTTTTGAGTTTCAACTTAATAATTTAGGAGCTTGAGTGAATTAATAGTTAAAAATTAATGCCAAGAAGTGCAGAGTGATGCATTTGTGATGCAGAAATCCAAAAGAGAGATACCGAATAGGAGGTGAGAGATTAGTATGCTCGACTCAGGAGAGAGACCTTGGGGTGTTGGTGTCAGAGGACATGAAGGTGAAGAAACTATGTGACAAGGCGGTGCCCATGGCCAGAAGGATGCTAGGCTGCATAGAGAGGGGAATAGCCAGCAGAAGAAAGGAGGTGTTGGTGCCCCTCTACAAGTCGTTGGTGAGGCCCCACTTGGAGTATTGTGTTCAGTTTTGGAGGCCGTTTCTTGCTAAAGATGTAAAAAGACTGGAAGCAGTGCAAAGAACAGCTACAAAAATGGTATGGGATTTGCGCTGCAAACCGTATGAGGAGAGACTTGCCGACCTGAACATGTATATCCTGGAGGAAAGGAGAAACAGGGGTGATATGATACAGACGTTCAAATATTTGAAAGGTATTAATCTGCAAACGAACCTTTTCCGGAGACGAGAAAGTGGTAGAACTAGAGGAAATGAATTGAGGTTGAAGGAGGGCAGACTCAGGAGTAATGTCAGGAAGTAGTTTTTCACGGAAAGGGTGGTAGATACGTGGAATGCCCTCCCATGGAAGGTGGTGGAGGTGAATATGGTAATGGAATTCAAACATGCGTGGGATAAACACAAAGGAATCCTGTTTAGAAGGACTGGATCTATGGAATCTTAGAAGATTGGGTGGCAACGCCGGTAATTGGAGAGTAAAACCAGTGCTGGGCAGACTTCTACGGTCTGCGCCCTGATCTTGACTGAATAGACATGGATGGGCTGGAATGTAAATTTTAAGGGGCTTCGACGTTAGCGTCTGAACTTTTAGAACAGGAACAGTGCTGGGCAGACTTTTACAGGCTGTGCCCTGAGAAAGGCAGGGACAAATCAAACTTGGGTATACATATAAAGTATCACATACAGTGTAAAAAGAGTTTATCTTGTTTGGCAGACTGGATGAACTGTTCAGGTCTTTATCTGCCATCATTTACTATGTTACTATGGATTACTGTAATCCAGTCTGTGCAGGCATCTCCAAGAATCAAATGTCTCCAACCACTCCAGAACACTGCTGCAAGACTTTTATGTACAGTCCATAAATTTGACCACCATGCACCTCTTTTTTTTTGTCATTTACATTGGTTGCTGGTACATTCATATTCTGTTTAAAGTGATATGCCTGACTCATAAAGCCTATCATTTAGCAAATCCAGCCTACCTCTCTTCCTTAATTATTCCTTACATTCCTCCAGTCTCTTAGATCATTGGATGCAAACTGGCTAGTTTTGCCTGGGCTTATGTAGGTACATTATCAATCAACTTGACACTCATCTTTTTATTTATTGGCCTCAAAGCTCTGGAATGACTTCCAGGATTCATTCATTCTGAACTGTCACATAAGAAGTTTAAAGTTTTACTTAAGGCAATCTTTTTTTGGAGTGGAATTGGACAATGTCTGGCAGGTAGTTTAGTTCATTGCCTGGTAACCCCCAGTTTGCATTGTGATTATTTTGAATGATTAGCTCTTTCCTTTTTACATGTTGGCATTCTTTTCTTTACAATAATTTTATTTGTAAACTGTTTTGATCTGCCTGTCGGCAAAAGCAGTATATCAAGAATCAAGTATAAAAGTGCAGTAAGCATTTATACTCTCATTCCATCACAGTCACTTAAATGCATGATTCAATTGTGCGCATAAATTTATAGAATACTACCTTCAGGGGTGGACTGACCAAGCTCCCAAAGCAGTAGAGAGCCTACTTCCCCTAGCTCCATCTAGTTTAATCAATTTTGATAGGTGGTTAGGCCATGAGCCCAGATCACTGTCAGTCCGCTCCTGACTGCCATCCAAATAATCAACATCATCATAATCTCTATCCATTATTCTGGAATGACATGCTAAAATAGCTTAGCACCTATCTAATTGAGTGGCATTCACAGAGGAGGGGCAAAGGTGGGCCATGGGTAGGGCAGACATAAATATGAGCTACTTACAAAATACTATTATACGCTTAAACGTTGCATTTAGGCATGATCCTGTACGTGAGCCATCAATATTTTCCAGTTTTGAAATAGTCAAATATTAGTTTTAAAAGATACCAGCATTGTATCTTTTTCCTGCAAGGATCCATACGTACATAAGCTTTTTTCCCCACTCATTCTTTTTTAAGCCATAGGTTTTTTTTTTATTCTATTTTTATTATATGGTTGTGATTAATAGCCTTTGACCTGAGCAATTTTGAATGCATCACTAAGGTTTGTACACTGACACTTCAGTACATTTTGCTTTATAATGTTATTATCTGTTCACTCAGGGGTTTATCATCATTTAAAACTCACTTACATCAGGCTTATTTTCAAAGCACTTTGGGAGGCTAAGTTCCATAGGTTTCTATGGAACTTTGGGAGGCTAAGTGCTTTGAAAATATGCATGTTATAGTATAACTGTTAAATTCATATGCACATATTTATGTTGGGTGTCTTTTACATTTTTTTAAATACTTCTAATAACCCATTTTAATCTTAATTTTTTCATAATTATGTTTTTGGAATTTATAACATATATTATTGTGTCTTTGTATTGTATTAATTTACCCACAACCATAAGTACATAAGTATTGTCTTACTGGGACAGCCCAAAGGTCCATCAAGCCCAGCATCCTGTTTCCAACAGTGGCCAATCCACGTCACAAATACCTGGCAAGATCCCAAAAAATGTACAATACATTTTATGCTGCTTATCCCAGAAATAAGCAGTGGATTTCCCCCCAAGTCCATTTTAATAATGGTCTATGGACTTCCTTTAGGAGTCCATCCAAACCTTTTTAAAAACCCGCTAAGCTAACAGCATTTACCACATTCTTTGGCAACACATTTACTACTTTGTAGCTTCATTGCATGCCCCCTAGTCCTAGTTTTTTTTTGAAAGAGTAAACAGATCATTCACGTCTACCCGTTCCACTTCACTCATTATTTTATAGATCTCTATCATATCTCCCCTCAGCCGTCTCTTCTCCAGGCTGAAGAGCTCCAGATGCATCAGCCTTTCCTCATAGGGAAGTCGTCCCATCCCTTTTATCATTTTCATTGCCCTTCTCTGTACCCTTTCCAATTCCACTAAATCTTTTTAGAGATAAGGTGACCAGAATTGAACAGAATGCCTTTGTATCTCACCACGGAGTGATACAAAGGCATTATAATGTCCTCATTTTTTATTTCCATTCTTTTCCTAATAATACCTAACATTTTATTTGCTTTCCTAGCCACCGCAGCTTGACAAAGTCTAGATCCCTTTCTTGGTCGGTGACTCCTAACGTGGAACCTTGCATTACGTAGCTATAATTCGGGTTCCTCTTTCCCACATGCATCACTTTGTACTTGTTCACATTAAACGTCATCTGCCATTTAGACTCCCAGTCTCGTAAGGTCCTCTTGTATGGTTTGTATTATTCATTATGGGGTCCTTTTACTGGTAGTGTGAGCGTGTCTTTTAGGCGTGCGCTAGGCCATTTTGTACCACAGTCGGGAAAAAGGCAATTTTTTATTGGGCCAGGAAATGGGCTGCACTAAAATTAAAACCAGTGCGTACCTATTTATAGCCTGAGCCTTTACTGCTACCCATTTAATTAGCGGTAAGGTCTCATGCGCTACCCACATGGTAATCATGCAGCACTCACCAATGTGGGTGCGCTGCCAGTTAACACCAGGGATGCCTCCCTGCGGTACAAAATAGATAATTATTTTCTACTGTGAGATTCAGTGCACGCCAAAATTGGAACTACCACCATGTGCACGCACTAGCCCGACAGTAGTGCCGATAGGAAGCAATGGACCCTATATGTTTTGGACAGCAGACTCCTAACCCAGGTACTATTGATGAAGCTCAGCTGTATTGAGTCTAGTTTCTCCAGTTTCTCTCACTGATTGACAGAACCATGTTTTAATGGCACTTCTTGGACTCTTTGGCCTCTTTACTGTGACCTCACTGTCTTCCTCTGTGTCCGGAAATGGACACAACGAGGGGCATTTTCAAAAGAAACGTCTAAGTTGGAATTTGAAAGTATTTGTAAAACGTTCAAATTCAAAGGCGGGGCAGAAGGTCGTTTTCAAAAAAAGATGGACGCCCATCTTTGTGTTCGAAAATACCATGGACGCCCTTGGATTTGGATGTCTTTGATTTTTGGCCATTTTCGAAACCAAAAACGTCCAAGTCTAAAACGTCCAAATTCAAGCCATTTGGACATGGGAGGAGCCAGCATTTTTAGTACACTGGTCCCTCTGACATGCCAGGACAGCAATCGGGCACCCTAGGGGGCACTGCAGTGGACTTCATAAAATGATCCCAGGTACACAGCTTCCTTACCTTCTGTGTTGAGCCCCCCAAAACCCACTACCCCCAACTGTACACTACTACCATAGCCCTTACAGGTGAAGGGGGCACCTATATGTGGGTACAGAGTGTTTCTGCTGGGTTTTGGAGGGCTCGCTGTTTCCTCCACAAATGTAACAGGTAGGGGGATATAGGCCTGGGTCCACCTGTCTGAAATGCACTGTACCTACTACTAAACTACTCCAAGGACCTGCATGCGCTGTCATGGACCTGAGTATGACATCTGAGCCTGGCATAGAGGCTGGCAAGTAATATTTTAATCATGTTTTTTGAGGGTGGGAGGGGGTTAGTGACCACTGGGGGAGTAACAGGAGGTCATCCCTGATTCCCTCCAGTGGTCATTGGTCGTTTGGGGCATCTTTTGTGCCTTATTCGTAATAAAAACAGGTCTGTGTGAAAACATCCAAATTTTAGTCCTGGACGTCTGCTTTGTTCCATTATGGCTCAAAGACATCCAAGCCTAAGGAACGCCTAAGTCCCGCCTAGAAGATGCCTCCGATACGTCCCCTTGAGATTTGGACGTCCTTGTGATGGATTTCTGAGAAAGACGTCCAAAATTGGGTTTCGATTATACCGATTTGGATGTCTCTGTGAGATGGACGTCCAAGTGCTGATTTATGTCACTTTTTGGACGTCCATCTCTTTCAAAAATGAGCCTGAATGACAGTACAGCAATATAAGTACCTTTTTTTTATTCTACTGGTTTTCTGTCTCCCTATACACTCTGATATACCAAATCATTGGATCACTGTCTTTTCATGTCTTTTTGCTATCTTGAAGTATTGTCCAGTGACTTTTTTTGGTTGGTGCACATAAATACTTCAGCCTTCATCAACCACTGCTCTTTTGGACTAGAGGAGTGTGCATTCTGGCTAAGAGGGGATATGATTGAGGTCTACAAAATCCTGAGTGGTGTAGAATTAGTAAAAGTGAATCTTTTCTTTTGTTAACTCTTTCAGGAAGTACAAAGACTAGGGGACACTCAGGGCCCTGTTTACTAAGTAGCACTAAGGGTGCATTAGCATTTTTAGGGGCCCTTTTACTAAGTGGCATAAGGGCCTATGTGTACTCAAATGCATATCAATTTAGAGTTACTGCCCGGCTACTGCATAGCCTGTGTGGTAATTTCATTTTGAATGCGCATTCGCTATGCGTGCCAGAAAATATATTTTATTTTCTTGTGTACGGTGAAAATCAGGCAGTAACTCCAACTTGACATGTGTAGGCGATAACCGCACAGTTAACGTGAGAGACCTTGCCACTAAGTCAATGGCTGGCGGTAAGATCTCAGACCCAAAATGGATGCGCACCAATTTTATTTTACCGCACATGCATTTTCGGCAAAATTATAAAAAAGGCCTTTTTTACAGGTGCACTGAAAAATGAATCTGTGCGTGTCCACAACCTATACTACCGCAGCCCATTTTTCAGCGCACCTTAGTAAAAGGACTCCTTAGTGCACACTAATTCTAGCAAGCGATAAAAATGCTAGCGCGGCTTAGTAAACAGGACCTTCAATAAAGTTACATGTAAACACTTTAAAAGCAAATAAGAGGAAACATTTTTTCACTCAAAGAATAGTTAAGCTCTAGAACTCATTGCCAGAGGATGTGGTAACAGCGATTAGTATATCTGGGTTTAAAAAAGGTTTGTAGAACAATTCTAAATAGAAAATATGGTAAATATACAAGAAATACAGGTGTCAGAAAGTATCAATTTTCCAAAAATAAGGAGCAAAAGACCTCATTAAGACCTCATCAACAATATTGGGGCTCAAAGCCGCATTTTAATGTGATCGGTCATAAAAAGTAATCATTGGTCTAGAAAAACTTCTTAACAAACGGTTGTCTGGTAGATCAAATTTGCTGTTTGATTGAGCC
The DNA here is from genome assembly GCF_901765095.1 of Microcaecilia unicolor. Lineage (NCBI taxonomy): Eukaryota > Metazoa > Chordata > Amphibia > Gymnophiona > Siphonopidae > Microcaecilia > Microcaecilia unicolor. Next base: position 56,670,674 of record NC_044040.1, read on the forward strand.
CTGAGCACAGCAGAAGTTGTCTTGACAATTAGCAAGGTCTCCAGAAGAAGCCTTTACGAAATGGGTCCCTGTTGGGACCTTTGCCTACTGCACAAGATTGTTTTGGCACTATATCATAAATTGATAGTGAATGCCTATGGAGTCGAGCTTCTATAATTCCAAACTCTGGACAATCACATGATTTACAGTGAAATTTCTGCGGTGCAGCTCAAGCTAAATATCAATTTTATTCTTTCTTGGCTGTTGGTAGTAGTTTTGATTGTGATTTAAAGTTTTGGAAAAGTTGATCTACCAGACAACCTTTTGTTGGGAGGTTTTTCTAGACCTATGATGATTCTTTTGACTAAGCACATTAAAAAGTGGCTTTGAGCTCCAATATTATTAATGAGGTCTTTTCCTCCCTATTTTTGGAAAATTGATACTTTCTGACACCTGTATTTCCTGTATATTTACCATATTTTGTATTTAGAATTATTCTATAAACCTTGATATATGGTATTTTGATCCCTTTTTTCTTTGTTGTTTAAATAGGTTTGGACAAGTTCCTGGAGTAAAAGCTCATAGTCTGCTATTGAGATAAAGATGGGGGAAGCCACTGCTTGCCCTGGGATTGGTAGCATGGAATGCTGCTACTATTTGGGTTTCTGCCAGGCACTTATGACTTGGATTGGCCACTGTTGGAAACAGGATACTGGGCTGGATAGACCATTGGTCTGACCCAATATGGCAATTCTTATATTCTTACTTCAGGGTAGATTTCTTTTTCCATTTGATTTGTTTCGCTCATGTCATTTATTTGTAGCATATGCTATTTTCAAATAATATAAATTCAAAGTAAAAAAAATATATTGTAATGTTTTGGCTCATTTTGAAATAAAAGAAACCCTTTTCAATGTGCTTTTCATTTTCTTTTTAAAGCAAATCTCTGTACTGCAATTCTAAATGTATGATTGTGCTTTGTCTGCCTTCGATTTTAATGCCAGAATCATATTTGTAAAAGTCTGCATTTAGCATACAAAAAACATGGATCATTTATGTGCTACAAAAAACTATTTCTAGAAAAATACAGTGTGACCTGATTTTCAAAACACTTTTTTTTCCCCTGAGGTTTCAGATGAAGTACATCCTCTTACAATCAAGGTCTTCAAGCTTGCATGCACATGGTTTAAGTAACACACATTTCCATTTCATTGACCCATGCAATATTTGAATAATTGCCACTTATAGATAAATTGCACTTTGTTGTCAGTTCTCTTTGTTTCTTTATCTACCTGCATGAACACTTAAACCTCACAATTCACAAGTATAGCTGTCTGAATGCCTTCCATAAAATAGGTTCATCTACTTTAGCTTGGTATTTATTTTGCTGCTGCCACTGAATTGGGAATTTTTATTTAAGGGCTATACGGAATAGTAGTTGTCATTTTGACCTTATTTATTAGGCCTGCATTTTAATCACAATTAATTGCACGATTAAAAGGTAGGCTAATTTATTTCCCCACTGCAACTCCTTGTGACTCTGGGCAAGTGACTAAGGGGCCCGTTTACTAAGGCATGAGCAGTGGCGTAGCCACAGGTGGGCCTGGGTGGGCTGGGGCCCACCCACTTAGGGTTCAGGCCCATCCAACAATAGCATACGCTTAGCGGTAGTTGGTGGGGATCCCAAGCTCCGCCAGCTGAAGTTTTCTCCCTGATGGCTACTCCCCACGATACTGGCATCTGCACATGCTCAGTTTTCAGCGCATGCCTGCTGCAGACTGCCAAGGTGGAAAGAAGCATTTTCCTACCAGCTATATTTTTTGGTGGGGGGGGGAGGGAGAACACTTGGTGCCCACCCGCTTCTTGCCTAGGCCCACCCAAAATCTGTTTCTGGCTATGCCCCTGCAAGGTAGGCCAAACACAGGCTTACTGTGGCTAAAAGAGCACAAGCACGGGACGCACTGTGGCATCCTACGGAAGTTTCCCGCTCAGTGCGCGCTAATCCCACACTGGAATATTTTTTATTCTCCAGTGTGGAAGGCGTGCTCATGGGTAGAGAGTAGGCGTACTTGTGCTAATCAGGTAGCCTGGGCACATTACCGCGTGCTACCCGATTAGTGCAGGAGTAGCGCGGGAGCCCTTACTGCCTTCTGAGTGAGTGGCAGTAAGGGATCTTGTGGTAATGACCACGTACTAATGGGGAAATTAGCGTGTCATTGCAAAAAAATATGGCATAGGTGGCCATTTTCCTACCGTGCTAAAAGTGACCGCAGTGTGTGGAAAACCTACACACTGACAGAAGTGCCAGCCACATTTTAGCGCAGCTTGGTAAATGGACCCCTTAACTCTCCATTGCTCATAGTTACAAAGGGCTGCAGTGGGAAAAAAGATAAATAACATACTCTTAGAACATAAGAACATATGAACATAAGAATAGCCATACTGGGTCAGACCAATGGTCCATCCTGCCCAGTATTCTGTTTACAACAGTGGCCAATCCAGGTCACAAGTACTTGGCAGAAACCCAAATAGAAACAACATTCCATGTTACCAATCCCAGGGCAAGCAGAAGCTTTCCCATGTCTATCTCAATAGCAGACTATGGACTTGTCCAAGCCTTTTTGAAATGCAGATATGCTACTACTTCCTCCAGCAAAGAGTTCCAGAGCTTAGTGAAAAATATTTCCTCCTATTTGTTTTAAAAGTGCTTCCATGTAACTTTATTGCATGTCCTCTATTCTTTGTACTTTTTGAAAGTGTAAAAATCGATTCAGTTCTACTCATTCTACACCACTCAGTATTTTGTAGACCTCAATCACATATCCACTCAGCTGTCTCTTTTCCAAGATGATATCCCCTTTATCATTTTGATCACTCTTCTTGGAATTTTTTTCTAATTATGCTATATCTTTTTTGAAATGCGGCGACCAGAACTGAACGCAATACTCAGTGGAGAGATAGAGGCATTATAGTATTCTCTGTCTTATTTAGCATCCCTTTCCTGATAATTCCTAGCATACTGCTTGCTTTTTTGGCCGCCACCACACGCTGGGCAGAAGATTTCATCGCATTGTCTATAACACCGCCTAGGTCTTTTTCTTGCATCCCCAAGGTAGACCCTAGCTTCAGGTAACTATAGTTCAGATTATCCTTCCCAATGTGCATCACTTTGCATTTGTCCACATCTGCCATTTGGATACCCAGCCTTCCAGTTTCCTACGGTCTTCCTGCACTTTTTCACAGTCCACATGTGTTTTAAGAACCTTGAATAGTTTTGTGTCATTTGCAAATTTAATCACTTCACTCATCATTCCAATTTCCAAATCATTTATAAATATGTTAAATAGCAGTGATCCCGATAGAGATCCCTGTGGCACTCCACTAGTCACCCTCTGCTTTCTGTCCAATAACCAATTCTTAATACAGAACAGAACATTGCCTCCTATCCCATGACTCTTTAATCTTCTCAAGATTCTCTAATGATGAACCTTGTCAAAAGCTTTCTGAAAATCTAGATAATCTAGATCAACTAGCTCACCTTTATCAACGTTCATTCACGTTTTCAAAGAAATGAAGGAAATTGGTGAGACAAGACTTCCCTTGAATGAAATCATGCTGACTCTGTCCCATTACTATGTTTATTGATGTAGTCTGTAATTTTATTCCTTATAATAGTTTCCACTATTTTACCTGGCACTGACATCAGGTTTACCAGTCTGTAATTTGGTTCTAAACCATCTAGATTATTGTAACGGAATCTATGCAGGTTGTAAAGAATTACTAAGAAACTCCAGACTGCCCAAAATACAACAGCTAGATTGCTCTTTGGAAAGTCAAAATTTGAAAGCGCCAAATCCTTTCGTGAAAAATTGCATTGGCTTCCCACCAAGGAACGCATTGCCTTCAAAGTTTGCACTCTGGTACACAGGATCATTTACGGCGAAGTCCCTGAATACATGTTGAACCTAATAAATCTGACACATAGTAACAGTACCAGTTTATCCAGAACTTATTTAAATTTACATTATCCAGAATGCAATGGCGTTAGATACAAATCTACTTATGCATCCAGCTTCTCTTACATAAGAACAAAACTATGGAATGCAGTACCTAAAAACTTTAAATCAATTCAGAACCACCTCAACTTCAGGAAGACACTGAAAACCACCTTGTTTAAGAAGGCCTATTCCCCAGACCCAACTTAATCTCATTTTTGCGACACACTGAAACAATGGATTGTACCTGGACTCCCTTCTTATTATACCTTTGTTTCTCTGATTCATGCTACTTCTATGTTTAGTATTATGTTGTATTTTGTATTATACCCAACCGGAGCCTCTCTCTACGGTATTGTGTAAGCCACATTGAGCCTGCAACTAGTGGGAAAATGTGGGGTATAAATGTGTTAAATAAATAAATAATTTCCTGTATCACCACGGAACTCTTTTCAAATATTGACGTCACATTGGCCACCCTCCAATCTTCAGGACAAACGACTTTAACAACAGGTTACAGATTATTAACAGTGGCTCTGACATTTCATTTGAGTTCTTTCAGTACCCTTGGATGCATGCCATCTGGTCCAGGTGATTAATTTGTCAATTTGGTTCAGTATGGCGTTCAGGTTCACTGAAATCTCTTTCAGTTCTTCCACATCATTACCCTTGAAACCCATTTCTGGTACAGGTAGATCTCTTACTCTTCTTCCATAAAGACCGAAGCATTCAGTTTCTCTGTTATGGCCTTGTTCTCCCTGAGTTCCCCTTTTGCACTTTCATGATCTAATGGTCCCACAGATTCCCTTAGAGGATTTCTGCTTCTGATGTACCTGAAAAAGTTGCTACTATGAGTTTTGCCTCTCAGCAAGTTTCTCTTCATATTATCTTTTAGCCACATTTTATCAATGCTTTGCATTTAACTTAACAGTGCCTATGTTACTTCTTATTTTCTTCATTTGGGTCCTTTTTCCATTCTTTGAAGGACATTCTTTTGACTCTAATAGCCTCTTTCACTTCACTTTTTAACCATGCTGCCTGTCATTTCTCTTCTTTCCACCTTTGTAAATATGTGGAATGTATCTGTCCTTTGCATCCAAGATGCCATTTTTAAACAATGTCCATGCCTGATATAATGTCCTAACCTTGCAGCCAATCCTTTTAGCTTCTTTTTAACCATGTTCCTCATTTTATCATAAATTTGAAAATTAAATGTTGCTACAGTAGATTTCCTTTGTAGCTTCATTCCAGATTCGTTCCAGATAGTAGCTCAGACTTGAACACTGTTTCCCAGCGTACCCAACACTGTTACTTCTTGTACTATGCCTTGCACTCCACCAAGGATTAGATATAAAATGGATTCCCCTCTTGTCAGTTCTTTGCCCAGTTGCTCAAAAAAGCAGTCATTTATTACAACTAGGAATTTTTATCTCCCTGGCACTCCCTGATGTAAATTTTATCCAGTCAATATTGCAGTACTTATCTTAGTCGTCACTGGTCTGACGACTAAGATGAGTATTGTAATTTCTTCTGCTATTTTGAAAGTTTGAAGACTGCTGCTGTTGTCTGTTCACTAGATGTTATTTTGATAGACCTTATTTATAAAGAAATTTGATGGACATTAGCCCACTGTGGTTTTGGATTGCCCATTTGATAATTTGTGGAGGTTTTTTTTTTTTTTTCTGACCTATGATTATCTGAGAGTCTACCTTTGAAATAGCTATGTGCTGGAATGATATGGCTCCTTGTGACTGAGGTCTTTTTTCTCCACAATTTTTTTGTGTTGTGTTGTGTGATACTCTTCCAGTATCACATTGAAAGAGTGGATTTTTTGGAATTCTCTGGTTTGTTCCATTCTTCCCTAGTATATTTTTCTTGGTAATTGAAATTGCCCACTATTATAACATTGCCCAATTTCTCAGCTTTCCTAATTTCTGTAAATGTTTCTTCATCTGTCTTTTAGTTCTGTCCTGTTGGATGGTAGTACAGTCCTACAAGAATACTCCTTCTCTTCACACATGAAATTTCTATACATAACAATTCTATGCTGCTATCTGTTTCAAATAGAATGTTTATTTTGTTTGACTCAATTCTTTCTTTAATATATAGAGCAACCTCCCCCTCCAATTTGACTCCCTCTATCTTAATTGTGTTATAATTTGTACCCTGTTAACACAGTGTCCATTGATTATCCTCCTTCCACCAAGTTTCTGAAGTGCCTATTATACAGTATCTACCTCATCATTTAGTGCTATATACTCTGTAGGAGTAAAACAAGCACTGGGCAGACTGACAGTGGCTTGGACCCCTGGGCAGTGAGGGTGATCTGCCCCCACCACAGTGCTGCCCCCTACCACCGTAGCTGCTGCCCCCACCCACACACCATAGTCTCACGAGCCTCAGTGGGCCCTTCCCGGTCCTACCTTGAAGGGCCCTGGTGGTCTAGTGGTTTCTTCAAGGGCAGGAAAGAACCCCACTTTTTTCTGCCCACTATTGCTATTCTGCCCTGCACTGCTATTTTTTCAGAATGGCAGCTGAGGCTTCCCATGGTAGTAGTGTGTGGTGGTAGCAGGCAACTGAGCAGAGCCTTTGGGCCCCAGGCACTGCTCGGTTGCCCAAATGTTCAGTCCACCCTTCAGAAGCACTATGAGCATTATAAGTGTATTCCTATATAACCAAGATATATGGGAATATAATATAATATAATACATGGCATTATCCAACATCAATGACCTGACTTTAATCTGCAGATTCATACTTTCCACCATTAAAGCCTTATTTGAAGAAGCCTCAACCTTGTATGCAGACAAAAACTGCTGACACAAGATTCTCAATGTACTAGAATAACAAGTTTATTATTCTAAACCGACGTCAAAGCTAGAACAGCCAAGGACTCTTGGGATTATCCTTGCAGCTGGAGAGATGCTGTGGCTGACAAACTGCACATTGTTTATGAAACCCTGGCTTCTTGTTAAGGTGACTCATTCAATGTGGTGCCAGTGAGACAATCAGTTGTCCCTTGAAGCCACAATATTTGGGGATAGCAATGTTGTGTGTACATCATCCTCAAGCCCAGAATGTGTATCATCAGTACAGTTGCAGTCTGTGGTTTATAAATAAGGGCTCTTATCAAAGATAGGGGACACTGTATCAATATACTGCTTGAGGAGAAAGCCTGTGTCAGACAAGACTAACCATTGGAGAAATGCTGCTATCTAGAGGTCTGCATCAGGTTGTATATGTGCCATGTACCTTTGTATTATTAGTTCTCTGTGGGGATAGAATAGTCTGACCCAATTAGAATTCCATCTTGGGATTTATGTGCATTTACCCTGAGCTATTTTTGTGATGAGATTGGCTTTGCCTTCATTCCTGCCAATTGTGTTATCTATACTTTACTCTCCCATCTTATTTTTTAGGTTTCTAGCATTTGCATACAAGTGCTTCAAATTGTGTTTTTTCCTGGCATCTACAAGTTTCTTTGAAGTTGATGGGGATAATTTGCATCCTTTACTCTGTTCTCCCATTAGACACTCCTGGATTATTGAAACATCTCTATTGGGATTCCCTAAAGATCCTATTTCAATAGTATCTTTCAAGGATACTCCACATAGAACCATGCAGTCCTAGGCAACTGTCGGATTTCCTTACCATTTTAGTTTAAAGACTGATCTTTTCTTTTTAAAAGTTAGCACCAACAGCCTGGTTCCATTCTAGTTAAGGAGGAGTCCATCCTTTTGGTATAAGCTCCCCCTTTCCCAGGATGTTTCCCAGTTGCTAACAAATCTAAATCCCTTATCCCTGCACCATCATCTCAACCACTCATTGAGACTTTGGAGCTCTGCCTGCCTCTTGGGTCCTGTGCTTGGAATGGGAAGCATTTCTGAAAATGCTACCCTGGAGGATCTGAACTTCAGCTTTCTACTTAGGAGCTTAAATTTGGCTTCCAGAACCTCCCTCCCACATTTCCCTATGTCATTGTTTTTTGTGCATTAACCCTCAGCTAGCACGTATGCCTGGCGGTAATTCTGAGGTCAGTGTGTGCCAAAAATACACAGTAGAAGATAATTTTCTATTTTCTACTGCAGAGACATTCCTGGTGTCAATTGGCAGTTGGCATGCATGGATGGTGACCATGCAGGTAACACATAGATCTTACCACTAAGTCAATGGTTGGCTTTAAGGGCTCATACCATAAATAGATGCATGCAGGTTTTCATTTTGCTGCACGTCCATTTCCTGCCCCCCCCCCCCAAAAAAAAAACTTTTTCCCAGATGTACTGGAGAAATAGTCGAGCGCACATCCAATACTCACGCCCACACTACCACAGCCCACTTTTTGGCACGCCTTTGTAAAAGGGCCCCACAGTGTTTGGATTCTCGTTTTGTCTGCTCTCAACATCTTGCCTGTGATTGCAGTTCTGATCCAAAATGCTTTTAAAAAGAAATTATCTGTAAATTATCATATCAAGTACAAATTATTCAAACTATTTTTTTTTTTTAAAGTCTACGTTACTGTGGCATCATTAACAGCAAGCTGATACCCTGGATTTTTCTTTCTTCAAATAATGGTAGTTTTACAGTGTAGATATTTTTGAACACGTAAAAAATCGCTGGGTGGCCCTGCTAAAAAGTCTGCATGTTTAAAGATAATCTCATTCCACTCAGCATATAAACATAGATGGTAACAACAAATAAAACTGTAAAATTACTCTCCCATCTTATTTATTAGGTTTCTAGCATTTGTATACAAGTGCTTCAAATTGTGTTTTTTTTCCTGGCATCTACAAGTTTCTTTGAAGTTATATAATATTATTTTTGCCTCACTCTGAATGGAAATGATTGGAATACCAGCATTTACATAACTTATTGCTGTCTAAATCTGGGTGCATCCTTACAGAATTACCTTATAGACACCTATGCTGTCTTTATGAAATAACCCCGAGATCGGTACATACTTGGATTTCCTACCAAGGCTACTTGCTATAGAATTATTCTCCATAAGTGCTATAATATATATCAGAACAATCCTTACCTTCATGACTATCCTACACATACTGCTCTTGCCATTAGCTGTCACTGTTATATATATTTATCTCACCCACACATTCTAAAATATACATATTATCACTCATATCTGTCATTCATACCACTCCCACTTAAAAATCAACACTTATATCTGCTACGTATATCTGACAGGTACAAGAAACAAAGAAACATCAAAATTATCTACCTTAAAAATATACTACAGACACCTTCAATTATTTTCTGTATGACTGAAAGGAACAAGTTGGGTAGGATGTAACTGTTCTCTACCTCTGTGGCTGCCGATATTACTGTTGTTCTCTGTTTCACTCCAATATAAATATAGCACTATTTTCACCATATAATTAAAATCCTTATTTTATCGAGGTCCATATTCAGTGAGGTGACTGCTGCATAAAGATAATTGGATAGTATGCTATCCATTTATGTAGAATAGCTGAAAATTCAGTTCTAAACATAGGGTTCTTTTTACTGAAAAATGACTTGCGGTAATGTAGGTGTGGGTTTTGGGCGCATGCTGGTCTATTTTTTAGTCCATCTGTAAAAATGGCCTTTTTAAAATTTTTGCTGAAAATGGACATGCAACAAAATCAAAATTGCCGCACGTCCATTTTGGGTCTGAGACCTTACCACCAGCGATTGACCTAGCGGTAAAGACTCACACGGTAACTGGGCAGTAATGACCTATGTGCGTCCAGTGTCACTTCGCACGTGTCCGATACTTGCGTCTGAAAATTATTTTTCAGACGCGCATATCGGATGCATGCCAAAAATGAAATTACTGCAAGAGCCACATGGTAGTAATGCAATAACTTCATTTTGGCATGCGTTAGGTGTGCGTAGATGCTTATGCAGCTTAGTAAAATGGCCCCTTAGTTATCTGTTGAAGTTAGCAGCTATGTATGTGATCCTACGTAAAATTATCTAGTTCACGCTGAAATCTGTGCTATCCAGATAACTTTTCATTCTGCTTTTCAAAGCACTTCCTTGTTCTCCTTTTTCTGTTCTTGTTCCAAAAAGGATAACTTTCAGCTGATAGCTAACGTCAAATTTTGAGGACAAACGATTTATGTGGTTAGCTCTGAAGTTAACCATATAAACTGTTTTGAATATTGACCTCATTTTCATCCTTTTCCCATTAATTCCTGTGGGCTGTATGCAGCACATATTTGAATAGTGGAGATTGTAGTGTAGGCAAACATGTCTAGATTCCTGCCTTTATTTTAAGCATACACCATCCAAGTATGCTCAATGTGTTACCTCTGCCCTATATCAGATGTTATTGATGTCATGAAGGTGATTCAGGTATTGAATAATAAATAGGTAATGAGTCTTATTAAGTGTTCTGAGGCTAACATATTGTGCTAGTCAGAAAAAAGGGGCAGTCTGAAAAGTTGTCTGAAAAGTGTCTGAGATACATAAACCCTCCTATACTATATATATATATTTTTAACCAGTTCATTTGTTTTTCTAGAAAGAGATGCACGCTCTCAAATGCAAGGTCATCCTGGAGGTATTGCAAGAAGGAAACTGGGTAATACAGCCTATTCCCACACAGCAATGTGTCCCTCTTTTTAATCAGCTGCTAAATTCAGTCATGCCCATGATTGTCCCCCTTTCCCATCCTTCCTCTTTCTGGTAAGAAGTGTAAAAAACAAAAAAAAAGCAGCATTCTTAGTAAAGTAGTCGAAAGAAATAAACAGATTATAGAGTACAGAATAGTTAATGGAATGGACAATCTGTTCCATATTTTAATTACATTTATAAACTACATCTCAAAAACTGCTCCATGTCAAGTACATGACATTTAAATAATCCTAGAACTAAACAACATTTAGAATCCCTCCCTCACTTAGCCCCTTCATATGCACATTTTAAAAAAATACGTTTTCAAACCCTTCTTAAACTTACTTAACTCCCTCTCCTTCCTCAACACTACGGGGAGTTTTCCACAGTAGTTGAGCTTGTACAGACTTTCTCACTGGTCTAATACTTGCCACATATAACAATCTTTTACCAGATAAACGCAAGACAATACCCAGCACTTACGAACTCAACTTAGATATCAAATAACTTGGAGCATGGTCATGCAAAACATGAAAGACCATCATTAGAACTGTATATTGAATCCAAAATTTAATGGAGAGCTAGTACAATTGAACTAAAGGTGGCACAACATGATGTGGAGAGGAATTGTTGATATACTGTGTAAATCCAATTTGGGATGGTTTGCTAAAAGTCCAAAAATGGTGAACGTGATAGCGATTTTCAAACCAGAAACATGTTTTTTTCTATTTCTTTCAAAAATGGCCATTTGCTAGATGTCTTGTGATCAGTGCGTTCTTCTTTTGTGATGCTTTTTGAAGAGGGTGCCAACATTCTTAGTAGACTGGCAACACAGATATCCCAGCAGAGTAGTGGAGCACCCTATGGGGGAGGGGCCTATAGTGGATTTCACATAAAAGGTCCCAGGTACACATTTCATTGTTACCCACTTATATGGGGAGTCCTCCAAAACCCACCAAAAAACCTATTGTACCCAACTAAAACCTACTGTAACAGCCCTTATGTCTGCATATGTCACCTATATGTGGGTACAGTAGGTTTTTGGTAGGTTTTGGAGGCCTCACACTTTCCACCACTGCACCAACCACAAGGCTGCACCAGGGATCTGCTTGCTGCTCTAATAGGACTGGCCATAACATCTGAAACTGTCATAGATACTGATATGTACTGTTTCTTTCACATCTTTGGGGGGGGTGCACGGGGTCAATGACCACTGGGGAAGTAAGGGGGTCATGCCTTAATCCCTCCAGCAGTCATCTGGTCATTTAGGGCACCTTTTTGTAACTTAGCTATGACTGAAATAGGTCTAGACTAAAATGTCTTGCTTTTAGCCCTAGATGTTTTTGCTTTATTCCATTATGTCAGAAAAACGTCCAAGTTTTGGGAATGCCCAAATCCCACCCCTGACAAAATCCCTTGTGATTTGGGTGCACTACAGATGAACTGCATAGAAAAATGTCTTAACAATGGGTTTTGAAAATAGAAATTTGTACATTTTGGTCAAAACAAAATGACCATCTGCCGCTTTGTATCACGTTTTGGACATTTTTCCAATCTTTTTTTGTTTCCCATATAGATGCCTTCTGCTCTATAGTGGGAAAAAGTATATTTTTTTTTGAGCCAACACAACTGGAGAGAGTTTGTTATGGAACAGGTGGAAACTTAGGTTTGAGGAATTAAGGGTTGATTGGGATATTTATAGGCTTAATGTACCAGGGTATGGTTCCCTTGTTTTGTTTTCTTTTTCTATTAGAATGAAGTTTTGATCTCTCTTCCTAATGTAGACTTTAGGATTGTACTTTTAATGTGTCATCTACTTTCCTATCTTGATTTGATTGGAGATCTCTATTCCTTTTCTTAATTATATGGTTCATGCACACAGTTTAAATTCTAAATAACTTTATCTTAGCTTCCTGTCCAACAGCTTTTCGAACTCCCAACAACCAGTGCTCCAAAGAATGGACAGAGGAACTCGCCACTCAGTTGCAGAGGAGGTAGCCTCATGTCTGGGCTTAAAGATGTCTCCAGCCCAATGGAACCATACTTCCTCCCATTACAGTTAACTCTAGTGGGCCCTGCTCTGGATCTCCAATTTGCACTCCATTGTGAGCTATGAAAACATCAAAGAGCCCTGTGACTTTGGAACTTGGGGTAGTCAGTGTAAAATCTTCCCCTGTTAAGGAAGTAACTCTGGCAGATGTCTTTTGAAAGGACCAGTATCTTGGCTTTGTGATTTTTCTCACCAAGTTGTTTCTAAACTTGAGGATAATGAAGCAGAGTCACTAAATTGGAGTCTAGTTTAACAACCATGGTTTCTAAATTTGGGACACTGCATGCTGCTAGTACCACCACAGGCAGTTGGAAACTACAGAGAATCAATATAGGAATAAGAATTTACCTATGTTGAATGTTTCTGTTCTTTATTATCAGCTGAGAATTCCTAAAGTGTATCTCAAAAGTTTTAGTTTTATCAAATACTGACAATCTTTCTATTTCCTCTTATTATTTGCATCAAAATATTTCTCAGACAAGTACTCAAGAGGGACAGCCTGATCTTCTGGTACCACAAGAGTCATTTTATTTAACTGATTTTCTTCAATTTTCTGAGGGTAATATTACATCATGGGCTATCTTCTTGGTTACAGATGTCAATGGTTCCAAAAACAAAAAAGAAGGATTTCCTTTTTTTTGTGGAAGTAAGGTTTGGATCTTTCCTGACGTGGCCCATGTAACACAGACACGCAGGAAAGCATTTCTTCAATTAAAAGTAAAGTGCTTGTCCTTGGGGCTAGCTTCTTTCTGAAGTTCCCCTGCAAGTGCTTGATTAAATTTTCTGATTATGTATTTTTTGAACCAGCTCAGTTAGAACAATTACTGTTAGAGAGGAGAAATGAAGATGATGAATCTCTGTTTTGTCAGCTAGGTGAGGTGTAACATGGCCTTGGATATACCTGGTGATTAAGTAGATTGTATAATCTGATTTGCCTATATTTAGTTTCCTATCTTTTTCTCTTCCTTTATCTCCATTAATGTGGGCTGGATTGTTTTCTTTGACTATGTGAAAAAAGTTTATTACTACTACTACTAATAATAATAATCATTTAAAGATGTTTCATACCATTACCACACTACCATGATTTGGTAAAAGCACCTCTATTCGAAATATGATCTACAATTATTATAGTTCAGAAATATATTTGGATTAATTTTTGTGATGGATGGCTTTTAGCACCCACTTGCAAGAAAGATTTTGAAGAAGATATGGAAGAATGAATGATGTTATTGTTATCATCAATTACAGTCAGAGAAATAAAGGGATGCCTTAGATACCACTGAGAGTCTGTTGTAGAAGTGATTTGTACTTGAATTCCTGGAGATCTATGAATCAAAATTCTGGGGTCTGGTCATTGAGTCTATACCAACATTTTATGAGGCTATATATTTGTTATACATAAAGAACTAGACCTTGCATTCAGGAACACATGTGCACTGCTGATCAGTATGCATAGATGTTTCTACTAAAATACTTCTTTAAAAATAGAAAACGTTTTTCATTAAGCTTCATTGTGAAAAAAATTATTTTCTGAAAACATTTTAAATGACAGTCTTGGGTAAAAATAAACATCTTTATAGGGAAAGAATAAAACAAAGTAAGAGTGTATCCCTATGTATGTTCTTTGGTGAAAATGAGACCTATTGACCCTTTAGTGATCATTAGCTGGTATATTGAAAGAAATTTCAGCAGAATAGCACCACTACTAAATGAACTTGGGAAAAATCTACAATTTTGGAAATAACTTGTATAAAATGTTTGTACGTTTGGGTAGCTTGCCAGGTGCCCTTGACCTGGATTGGTCGCTGTCAGGAACAGGATGCTGGGCTCAATGGACCTTTGGTCTTTTCCCAGTATGGCATTACTTATGTACTTATGAAAACACTCAGCCCCAAGACACAAGTTCCTTCTTCTATGGTGGCAAGATCACTGTAACTCAAGAGATCATAACTTCTGAAGTGATGCTGCCACTTCTCTGTATTTGGATTCCCAAACTTTTGGAATGTCGGATGCTATACAATACACCAGAATGCTCATGGTCGATATATAGAAGGATTTATCCAGAAAATGCCTTAGCCGGGTCTATCGATGGATATTCAGTGGCACTATCCCCGAAATTCTATAAATGGCATATAAAATTGCTTGTGCAATTTTATGCACCTCAGGAACAATGTCAGGAAGTATTTTTTCCACTGAGAGGGTGGTAGATACCTGGAATGCCCTTCTGCGGGAGGTGGTGGAGATGCAAACAGTAACAGAATTCAAATTTGGGCATGCATTCAATTTGTGCATGCAATTCAGGGGTCCTTTTACTAAGTCGCATAAGCGCCTATGCGCCCAATGTGCTCCAGTTCTGAGTTACTGCCCGGCTACCACATGGCCCTTGCAGTAATTTCATTTTTGGCGTGCATTCGCTACGTGCACCCGAAAAATATTTTTTATTTTCTGGCGCGCGTCACCAATGCGCACCAATTGGCATTTGGTGCGCGTAGGTCATTACCGCTCGGTTACCACGTGATACTTTACCACTAGGTCAATGGCTGGCACACAACCATTTTCAGCAAAAATTTTAAAAAGGCCTTTTTTACAGGTGTGCTGAAAAATTATTCTGTGTGCGCCCAAAACCTGCGCCTATGCTACTGCAGGCCATTCTTCAGCCCACTTTAGTAACTGAACTAGCCAATTAGTGCCGATAATTGTGTGCTAATATTCAATTATTGACACTGACTGGCCTTAAATGAAATTTACCTGCGCATTTGTGGTTGTATGGATCCATGTGAAAATCGTATGCACAATTCTGAAACTACTGCATGGTTATGGGATGGTCATAGGTGCATCAGGGGCATTCCTAGAATTTATGCATGCTGTTATAGAATAAGGGGAATCTGCACCTAATTTAGATGTGAGATTTACACCAGGATTTACTTAGTGTAAATCCTCGTGTCTAAAGTTAGGCACCAAGCATATTCTATAAACAGAACCTAATTTTCAACATCGTTTATAGAACAGCGCCTAGCATGTTATTGTTTTTCAGCGCCAATTTTTCAGCACTATTTTATTCCTATGTGAATAGTGCCATTAGGGAGGAAAATTATCAAGCTGTGTTAGAGCAATAACCCACATTATTTGCTTCTTTACACGACTCAAAGGGTACTAACATGGGTGTTCTAACACAGAGATTTAAGTCACCGGGGGGGGGGGGGGGGGGGGGGTGTTACAAAGTAATGAGATGAAAAACATGCAAATGCATGTAAAGCAACTCATTTATGTAAACACTATACTCTGGCACTGGTGACCTCTAGCACTGTGAGACTACCAATAGAGTTGCTGGTGCCGTTATGGATCCTGGCACTCACAGGGCAGGAGTGACTGGGGATTGCTCCTCTCTCATCCCCATACCCTCAGGGGATAAAGCGGACCTTTTTGACGTTGGGTCGGAGCACACCTTGAGGGGGGATTAGTATTGGGGGGGGGGGATTGATTGAGGGGAATGTGTGGGGAACATTATTTTTAATACGTGCTGCCCCTATTAAAGATGGCCCAGAAGCATCAGGGCACAGCTTGGCATTCTGTATTATATTTTGGGGGTTGGTTAGCGTTCTTCATTACCTTCCTTCCTTTTATCCCCCTTCTTCTCCTCCTTTTCCATCTTTGCTCCTTGCTTTAAATATTTTTATTTTATACATAACGTATTTATTTTTCTGATTTTTATTTTTTATTTTTCTTATCATTCATCACTTATTTACTTGTTGTTAATTCCTTGTATAAGAATATGTTGCTCATCTTTTTATAAAAGGCCTTTTTTTGAAAATAAAAAAGGATATTACAGAATTTTGGTCATTCTTTGAGTATTATTTTCACTTTTTTAATGAACCCTGTTCTAGCTGTCAATCACCTAGAATCATGGGTAGTGCTAGCTTTTTAAAGGCAGCTATGCTGCCAGTCTGTACATAGATTGCTAGTTTTTGATTGCCAGAAATACTACTTTTTCAACAATTTATCCTTGCTTTTCTATCTTTTGCTACTTAGTCACTATTTAAAGGTCAGTGTTTAGAAACTCTAGGGTCCTTTTACTAAGGTGCGCTGAAATATGGCTTGCGGTAGTGTAGGTGTGGGTATTGGGCCCATGCCAATCCATTTTTTAGCACACCTGTAAAAAAGCCCCTTTTTTATTTTTGCCAAAAATGGACGTGTGGCAAAATCAAAATTGCCGCGCATCCATTTTGAGTCTGAAACCTTACTACCAGCCATTAAAGTTTCATGCGGTAATAACCTATGCGCACCAAATGCCACTTGGCACACAAAGCTGATGTGCACCAGAAAATAAAAATATATTTTCCTGGCGCATGTAGCAGATGAGTGCCAAAAATGAAATTACCACAAGGACCACAGGGGTAACTGTGTGGTAAGTCTATTTTGGCACGTGTTGGGCATGCATAGGCACTTAGGTGGCTTAGTAAAAGGACCCCCCTCTTATTTTTTGTGCAGGAGTGGAGGAGTAGCCTAACGGTTAGTGAAGCAGACTGATCTTCTGCATAATTTCTGAGCACAGTTTTGAAGAAATGGCAAATAAATCATACTACAATTTCTGAACAATTCAGCATTCACTATTTTACATCTTTGCGCCATTGTGAAAACATTTGCAGCTTTGTATGTCAGTCTCTATGAAACCAGTTTCCTTGTAACTAAAACGTTTGGAGGCAATACTGAGCCAGCAGTGGTCAGAATTTCGTTAAACACTGACTACTGTTGGCTAAATTAGACTGGGATATTCAGCATCAACCCGTATCTGAGTACTGGCATTAAATATGCAGGTGTTTGGCAGTGCCCGAAAATTATCTGAGTATAGCTGATATTCAGTGCCATACTCGGATAGCTAAGCAGAGAGATAAGACAGCATTATCTCCCAAATTCTATAAGTGGCACTCAAAATTGGACATACAAATTTGGCTATGTGCCCAGGTTGTATGTGCAATTTAATTAACAAACCAATTAGCACAATAATTGAGTGCTGACAGTCAATTATTGACATTAATTGCAACAATTTGTGCCCATAATTGACATCATCCAATTATTGGTGCTATTGTACTGCATTCAGTTTTGGAGACCGTTCCTTGCTAAGGATGTAAAACGAATTGAAGCGATTCAGAGGAAAGCGACAAAAATGGTATGGGGTGTGCATAGCAAGACAAATGAGGAGAGAATTGCTGACCTGAACATGTATACCCTGGAGGAAAGGAGAAACCAGGGTGATAAGATGCAAACATTTAAATATTTGATAGGTATAAATCCTCAGAGAAACATTTTCCAGAGACGGGAAGGTGGTAGAACTAGAGGACATGAATTAAGGTGGAAAGGGGACCGACTCGGGAACAATGTCAAGAAGTATTTTTTCACTGAGAGGGTGGTAGATACCTGGAATGCCCTTCCGCAGGAGGTGGTGGAGATGCAAACAGTAAGGGAATTCAAAAATGTGTGGGATAAACACAAAGGAATCCTGTTTGGAAGGAATGCATCCAAAGAAGCTTAGCGGAGATTAGGTAGCAACACCACTAATTGGGAAGCAAAGCCAGTGCTGGGCAAGACTTCTACGGTCTGTGCCCTGATCATGGCTGAATAGATTTGAATGGGCTGCAGTGGAGCTTTTCAGGGGTTTCAACAACTTCAGAAATTTAGAATAAGGACAGTGCTGGGCAGACTTCTTCGGTCTGTGCCCTGATAATGGCAAGGACAAATCAAGATCAGGTATATATATGAAGTATCAAATCATACCATATGTAATGAGTTTATCTTGTTGGGTAGACTAGATGGACCATACAGGTCTTTATATTTATTTATTTGTTGCATTTGTATCCCACATTTTCCCACCTTTTTGCAGGCTCAATGTGGCTTACATGGTACCGTAATCGGCGTTAACCGATTTCGGTATGAACAAATACAAGTTGCGATTAATATCAAGGTGATATTATGGTAGAGTGAGATACATGTAAGGTAAAGACAATTGGGGAAAGCTTAGAGAGGGAAGAAGAGTAAGGATATGTCCGTTACGATCTTTGGTTAAGTTGTGTATGCCGTCATCTACTATGTTACCACATAATTTGAATTTACGCATGCATCTTGTTAGGCGCTATTCCATAAAGATGTGCAGGAAAATGTTTCAGTGTGCAACTGAAAAGAGGGCATGGCCATGGGAGGGGTATGGGTGGGTCAGGGGCATTCACTTCATATTTGGGAGATTTGCGCCTAATTTAGGTGCAAGGATTTATACCAGGTTTCAGTTGATGTAAATACGCCCCAGATTGGGTGCAGATCCCAGTGCTAAGTGCTATTCTATAAATGGAGTGTCATTTGTAGACTAGTGCTCAGCACTCATATTTTTGGAACCCAAATTTGGGCACCATTTACTGAATTTACTCCTATATGCAGTCCAGCATGCCTGATTATTTGTCCAGGCACTGGCATTGCATATCTGCAAAGTCTACATAACTTCTGGTTTTGCCATGAATCTGCTCCCAGATCACTTCAGCACTAACTGGATAGTGAACAGTGATCAGAGAAGATATTCAGCAGCGCTATCCAGTTAAGTGGGTCTTTTACTAAGCAATAGTAGCATTTTTAGCTTGCGGTAAAAATCAGCTGGCGATAAATGCTGAGATGCCCCATTATATTCCTATGGGCATCTCAGCATTTACAGCCAGTTGATTTCTACCACGAGCTAAAACTGCTACCGCAGGTTAGTAAAAGACCCTCTAAGTGCTGCTGAATATCTGTTCTAAGTCCATCCAGAGTGATTTAACTGGGCTACAGCCTCTCCTGCCTGGTTAAGTCATTTTAATTATCAACCCCTTTATAAACACATGATCCAATCCTTGAACATATATGATTTTTCAAATAATGTCAAATGTTCATCATCATCAAGATTCTATTTTATAGTGGCAAGATGGCAGCATGATTCCCTCAGCAAGAGGCAGCGTTCTAGAGGATTGTCAGAACTGTTCCCTTGCCACTTTGGACATCCTCACCTGTCCAGCAGAAGCTTGACCGTTATGCCGTGGGATCCTCAGCTTTAAAGCCCTGCTGTGACCCTAGATGAAGGAGCATTGGGAATCCTGGGGACAGACATCTCTCTTTCTCTTCCAGGAATCAACTCACTGCTGTATCTGGAGGTATAAGCAGCAATAGGCACAGAAGCCCTGGAAATGGGAGTCGCGGTCCAGGGTCATTCTGGCAAGGGTGCAGTTTCTGTTGATTGGATCACTATAGAGAAGAATGAAGGGGCTATTGATATTTTGACCTCCTCCATGGCAGTGATGTTGGAGTATATCTGGAGCATTTGGACACCACAGTGACCAAATCAACAGAAGAGGTATATGCTCTTTCTGTAAAAGTTGGGGGACTATCTAAAACAATGTAAGGAGTAAAATTGAATTATGCTAACCCAAACTACCAAATTAAGGAAGATATTAAGACTCTTCAAGAACTTAATATTACAACTGCTAAAGGTAAAGAGGCCAATATTCAGTCAGTGGATGGAAGCCCACGTAAGTACTGCGATCAATGCCGGGCTGTTTCTGGTGACCGACATTGAATAGCCAGGTTTATTCTGACTGCTAAAAAGTTAATCGGCTATGCCAATATTCAGCACTAACTGGTTAACTGTTTAGTGGTCAAAGATAGGTGTGCTATTTAAACAGCCTATTTTGACCACTCCACATAGTCGGTTTGGTGCTGAATATCCACTCCTAACTGGCTATGTCACACAATGTAGCCAGTTAGAAACTAGCCGTTAACCCGGTATATTCAGCAGGAGATAACTGGTTACCTCGGGCAGAATATCAGCAGTTAGGCGCTTAAACACTACTTAACCGGCTAGGAGCCATTCCTGGCCAGTTAAATAGTTTTGAATATCGGGGGACAATAGAACAGATTAGAAAAATTTAAACACCCTGCTATTCAACCTGGTGATTTCTTCAAACAGTATTTGATTGAGACCCTTAAATTTGCCCCAGAAGCTATTCCCCCTTTAAACAGAATATTTTTCATTCCAAATGCCGCAAGAGAGAAACCAGGAGAAAAATCAGAAAGGTGAATTAAGGAAAGTGGCCTTGATCTGAATAACTTATCAGTATTTCTTGAAGAACCTATATCTGAATGTACTGAAGATTCACATTGGTGGTATCCTTTGTATTTGAACAGGATTTGAATGCTATCATAAGGTTCTATTTTTGTAACTCTGACACTTTCATGGCCAAAGAATATGGATCTACTCAACAGAGGAGGAAGGTTTTCTTGCATAAGTGTAGCCAGGTTGTCACGCCAAGGAAAGCAGAGAGTGGAAAGCGTAGGGTGCGTGTGACCTACGTAGGCATGCATGTGCACTACATAGGCGTGATGGAGTGCTGAAAAATAGATGCCAGCCCCATCGGAAATCCATTTGGGGGATCAGTTGCTCCCCTAGCACCTCACCTAGCTATGCCTCTTTTTTCTTGGCCATTAGACAAGAAGAAAGATATTGGAGCATCTTTTTTGTTATCTTAATCATGCAAATGTATAATTAGATTTAGTAGATTAAAATATATGTTTTTTGCTCCTGACCAGCTGAGATCCTCTTTAGATATGAAGAAAATTACAGCTTAAAGAACTTTGTTGGACATATAATTATAGTTGAGGATGGTTTCATGTTAATCTTTTAATATTATTGTTTTGCCTAATTATGATCTCCTTTTGATTCCTTCTGCTCCCCCTTTGATATTTGATTATTGTCTAATGAGGAAGATACTCTAATTCTTCTTATCTCATAAGCATTTGATGCTGATTGTTTTCCTCTTATTTTCTTTTTCTTCTTCCATTTTGCTTTAACAAGTGGATGCTTGTAATTTGATTATTGCTAAAGTTAATTACAATAAATATTATATTTTGTAGAACAGAAATATTCAAAGCTATTCTTTTTATTCAAAATGGTGTATAATGCCTCAAGGGAGAGTACTGGATGTTTTACTCAGTTGAATGGGCTAAATTCTGCTTTATGCATACCCTGGTCTATCAGGGTTGCCTTAAGTAGTTGTGGCTGAAGGTGACGTACAATAGCATAGTAACATAGTAAATGCTGGAAGATAAAGACCCTCACCATCCATCCATTTTGCCCAACAAGGCAGCAAAAGCCTCATCTGCCACTCTATGCAGATTACGCTCCTATATGGTGAAATACTGGCATCACAAATAGGACAGTTGGCAATTTTGCCACAATACCAACTGCAAATCTTGGAAGATGGTTTTATAATTTTGGTTGCAGTATACATTTTATATTTAACATTTGTTTGTTTTAGATATTATAAACAACCTGCCATGGTGAGATACTGGCCATGGCCAAATTTGCAAAGAGCGGAGGAGTGGTTAGAGCACCAGTCTTGACATCAAGAAGTGCCCGGTTCAAATCCCACTGCTGCTCCTTGTGATCTTGAGCAATTTATTTAACCCTCCATTGCCTCAGGTACAATCTTAGATTGTGAATCCTCCAGGGTCAGGGGAAATACCCAGTGTACCTGAATGTAACTCACCTTGAGCTACTACTGAAAAAGGTGTGAGCAAAACCCAAATAAATACATAGACCAGTTAAAACTTTCTCCAATGGTCATGCAGAGATTTCAAAATTTACCATACACAGGGGTTCTTTTACTAAGCTGTGCTAACAGATTTAGCATTCACTAATAATTAGTGCATGCTAAATGATAAGAAGCCCATAGGAATATAATGGGCTTATTAATTAGCCTGTACTAAGTCCTCTAGTGCAACTTAGTAAAAGGGCCCTGCTATGTTCCCCTGAGTATTTACAGTTGTCTGCAATATTTGTAGAACACCTTCAGAGCATATGTTCTATCTGTGCTGACATAAATTAATCTAAGTGCTTCTGATTACCCTCGTAATGCGCAATTCTATAATCTAGGTGCCCACATTTACACGCCCCTTACTTGTGTAAATGTCTAGAATATTAGCCAGTGTGCTGCTGCGGCTAGGAAAGCGAATAGAATGTTGGGTGTTATTAGGAAGGGTATGGAGTCCAGGTGTGCGGATGTTATAATGCCGTTGTATCGCTCCATGGTGCGACCGCACCTGGAGTATTGTGTTCAGTACTGGTCTCCGTATCTCAAAAAAGATATAGTAGAATTGGAAAAGGTACAGCGAAGGGCGACGAAAATGATAGTGGGGATGGGACGACTTTCCTATGAAGAGAGGCTGAGAAGGCTAGGGCTTTTCAGCTTGGAGAAGAGACGGCTGAGGGGAGATATGATAGAAGTGTATAAAATAATGAGTGGAATGGATCGGGTGGATGTGAAGCGACTGTTCACGCTATCCAAAATACTAGGACTAGAGGGCATGAGTTGAAGCTACAGTGTGGTAAATTTAAAACACATCGGAGAAAATTTTTCTTCACCCAACGTGTAATTAGACTCTGGAATTCGTTGCCGGAGAACGTGGTACGGGCGGTTAGCTTGACGGAGTTTAAAAAGGGGTTAGATAGATTCCTAAAGGACAAGTCCATAGACCGCTATTAAATGGACTTGGAAAAATTCCGCATTTTTAGGTATAACTTGTCTGGAATGTTTTTACGTTTGGGGAGCGTGCCAGGTGCCCTTGACCTGGATTGGCCACTGTCGGTGACAGGATGCTGGGCTAGATGGACCTTTGGTCTTTCCCAGTATGGCACTACTTATGTACTTATGTACTAGCCCTTATTCATGTATTTATGCTCATATCTATTTAGGTACAAAGCAGGGTGCCTAGATGTTGTTCTGCACATACCAGCTTAATTTATGTAGGGTCAAATTTAGCACAACATTAGCACTTGGCCTTTAATAGGAAAAAATAGAAAATCAGTCATTTTCCAGCTGGGGTAAAAAGAGGCCTTATCTCACCCTTGTGGGTCTTTCTGGCATGTTAAAGCCATTTTTATTGCAGCTGGAAAATGGCTGACTCCATTTTCCCTATTAATTGTCATGTGCTAATCCCAGGCTAATCTGTTATGCCCCGATGAGAAAAGGTAAGTGTGGGTGCTACAGACCACTAGTGTCGGACTAGCTCCCACATTTACCAGCATGGCATGATTGGAGGTGGTCTGCAGTGAGCGCACTAGGGAGTACCGCAGAGCTCATTTAAATTATATTTAAATGTAGCTTTTCAGTATGCTGCCCGTATGACAGAGCACTGTGCTGGTAAGCCAGACTTCAATGCCAGGGAAAATAGTGGAAACTATTCTAAAGAACAAAATTATAGAACACATAGAGGGGCATAATCGAACGGGGCGCCCAAGTTTTCCTGAGGATGTCCACGCAGGATGTCCCGGCGAAGGGGCAGGGAAACCCATATTGTCAAAACAAGATGGGCGGCCAACTTTCGTTTCAATAACACGGTCAGGGACGCCCAAATCTCCACATTTAGGTCGACCTTAGAGATGGTTGTCCTTAGAGATGGTTGTTCCTGGTTTTCGGCTATAATGGAAACCGAGGACACCCATCTCAGAAATGACCAAGTCCAAGCCCTTTGGTCATGGGAGGAGCCAGCATTCGTAATGCACTGGTTCCCCTCACATGCTAGCACACCAACCGGGCACCCTAGGGGGCACTGCAGTGGACTTCAGAAATTGCTCCCGGGTGCATAGCTCCCTTACCTTGGGTGCTAAGCCCCCCAAAACCCACTACCCACAACTGTACAACACTACCATAGCCCTAAGGGGTGAAGGGGGGCACCTACATGTGGGTACAGTGGGTTTCTGGTGGGTTTTAAAGGGCTCACATTTACCACCACAAGTGTAACAGGTAGGGGGGGGATGGGCCTGGGTCCACCTGCCTGAAGTGCACTGCACTCACTAAAACTGCTCCAGGGACCTGCATACTGCTGTCAGGGAGCAGGGTATGACATTTGAGGCTAGTATAGAGGCTGGCAAAAAATATTTAAAAAGCTTTTTTGGGGGGGTGGGAGGGGGTTGGTGACCACTGGGGAAGTAAGAGGAGGTCATCCCCGATTCCCTCTGTTGGTCATCTGGTCAGTTCGGGCACCTTTTTGAGGCTTAGTCGCAAGAAAAAATGGATCAAGTAAAGTCGGCCAAGTGCTCGTCAGGGACGCCCTTCTTTTTTACATTATTGGCCGAGGATGCCCATGTGTTAAGCACGCCCCAGTCCCGCCTTCGCTATGCTTCCGACATGCCTCCGGGAACTTTGGTCATCCCCACAATGGAAAGCAGTTGAGGATGCCCAAAATCGACTTTCGATTATGTCAATTTGGGCGACCCTGGGATTTGTGTCGAAAGATGGTCGCCCTTCTCTTTCGAAAATAAGCCCAATAGACAAACATGGTTTAATGAATCAGAGTCAGCACGGTTCAGCCAAGGGAAGTCGTGCCTCACCAATCTGACTCATTTCTTTGAGGGCATATATAAACATGGGGATAAAGATGAGCTGGTTGATGTAGTGTGGATTTCCGAAAGCTTTTGACAAAGTTCCTCACGAGAGACTCCTGAGAAAATTAAAAAGTCATTTGATAGGAGGTAATGTCCTTCTGTGGATTAGGAATTGGCTATTGGACAGAAAACAGAGGGTGGGGATAAATGGCCATTTTTCTCAAAGAAGAAGGGTGATAAGTGAAGTGCTGCAGGGATCTGTACTGGGACCGGTGCTATTTAACATATTTATAAATTATCTGGAAAACAGAATGATGAGTGAGGTGATTAAATTTGCAGATGACACAAATCTATTCAAAGTTCTCAAAACACATGCAGATTGTGAAAAATTGCAGGAAGACCTTAGGAAACTGAAAGACTAGGCATCCAAATGACAGATGAAATTTAGTGTGGACAAATGCAAATTGATGCACATTGGAAAGAATAATCTGAATCTTAGTTACCTAATGCTAGGGTCCACCACAGCGGTCAACACTGAAGAAAAAGATCTAGGTGTCATTGTAGACTATACACTGAAATCTTCTGCCCAATGTGTGACGGCAGCCAAAAAAGCTAACAGGATTCTAGGAACTATTACAAAAGGGATGCAAAATAAGGCCAAGAATATTATAATACCTCTCTATCACTCCATGGTGTGACCTCACCTTAAGTATTGCCTTCAATTCTGGTTGTCGTGTCTCAAAAAAATATATAGCGGAATTAGATAAGGTTCAAAGAAGAGCAACCAAAATGATAAAGGGGATGGAACTTTTTCCATATGAGGAAAGGCTAAAGAGGTTAGGGCTCTTCAGCTTTGGAAAACAGATTGAGGTCTATAAAATCCTGAGTGGTGTAGAATGGGTAAAAGTGAATCAATTTTTCACTCTTTCAAAAAGTACAAGCTCAGGAGAAATGAAATGAAATTACATGTTTATACTTTTAAAACAAAAATGAAGAAATATTTTTTCACTCAATGAATAGTTAAGCTCCGGAACTTGCTGCCGTAGGATGTGGTAACAGGGATTAGCATATCTGGGTTAAAAAAAAAGTTTTGGCAAGTTCCTAGAGGAAAAGTCCATAGTCTCTTATTGAGATGGACATGGGGGAAGCCACTTCTTCCCCCAGGATTAGGAACATGGATTACTAATTGGGTTTCTGCCACGCACTTGAGACCTGGATTGGCCACTGTAGGAAGCAGGATACTGGGCTGGATGGACCATTGATCTGACTCAATATGGCTATTCTAAAAAAATAAAAGTAATCCGGTGTCATACCATATAACACTTGAAAATCAAAAATACATAATTTTAAAATAATCCTGGTTTTAATGAGCAGCCAGTGCAGCTTGCATAATAATGCATTGGTTCTATTAAAATGTGAGACCAGCCTAGTTGCTGTATTTTGAGCAGTTTGCAGCCATTTTAGGACACCCTCCTTTAAATCCAGCATAGATAGAATTGCAGTAATCGAACTGAGTTAAAAGTAAGAATTGAACTAGCAGTCTAAAGATGTCAGGTGAGAAATATGATCTGATTCTCCTCAGCTTCCAAAGAGACTTGAAGGATTTTTTTCACTACTGAGGAAACATGAGGATTGAACGTGAGGTGACTGTCAATTAATACACCCTATACTCTAAGTGTAGTATCTAGGGAGTAGGAAGCATTGTCAATAGTAAAATTATTATACATGGTACAGTCAAAGGGGTTAGTTACCAGAAGAAATTTAGTCTTATCTCTATTTAAAGTTACATTCTGAACACATCAAGATTAAGCCTAATCTTGGGGAAATTTTCTGGCAGACTGCTATTGAAAGAGATATAGATTGTGACATTGTTGCATAAAAGAAAGTGTAGAACCTTGCTGCCTCCAGTCTTTCACCTAACAGAGCCATCATAACATTGAACAGGATTGGAGATAGCAGTGAGCACCGTGGCACACCGCGGTCAGGAGACCAGGATGGTGAGAGAGAACTTGCCAACTTCACCTGATACAATCTAGATTTTAGGAGGCCACGGGACCATTGGTGAACTTTCCCACACAATCAAAACTGATCCAACAGGCCTGGAGTGGAGGAGTGGCCTAGTGGTTAGGGTGGTGGACTTTGGTCCTGGGGAACTGAGGAACTGTGTTTGATTCCCACTTCAGGCACAGGCAGCTCCTTGTGACTCTGGGCAAGTCACTTAACCCTCCATTACCCCATATAAGCCGCATTGAGCATGCCATGAGTGGGAAAGCATGGGGTACAAATGTAACAAACATAACTTAAAAGCAACTCATGATCAACGATGTCAAAAGGCACTTGACATATCAAATTGCATCATTAAAAATTAAAGCCTAGACTGATTGCTTTCCTAAATTCAGATACTAAGGCGGTCAAGATTGTCTTGGGACTATAACAAGGCATAAAGCTTGACTGGGATTTATGTGAGAGGGGTAAAGAGGAAAGGTGGTTCATAAGCTGATTACCAGCTATTCCCTCCATTTCCTTAGTCAGCAATGGGATAGGCCTACAATTAGAAACATCTTCCAATGAAGCCGAGGTACTCTTAGGGATTGGAGTAAGTATTATGGAACCTTTTACTGAGGAAAAGCACCCTGAGTCAACATAAATAGGATATGAGCTTGAAGAAGGTCAGTGAATCCTGTTGGTACAGTTTTTAATAAATAACTTGGACAAGCATCCAAAAGGCAATGTGAGGAAGAATACTTTTTGGGAAAGGATTTGACAGTCTCATGAATGGGTAGCAGAAAGGAAGACAACAGTTGGTCAGCTGTAATACCAGCATCCAGACTAGGCTGCTTGATGCAAGATTGAATGCTAATGGCCTTAAGTTGCAGTACAGCCCCCCCCCCCAAAAAAAAAAAAAAAAATTAAAAGTTATGAACATTGATATGGAATACACTTTGATTTCCATGCAAAAGTCTCAGCGCGATATATAGAATCCTGGGATATATGTTTTCACAGTTTGAATATGACTCATAGAAAGTAATAGTGAAGGATTAGCCATATTATTTAAGTCTCTATGGTTGTCATATAGGAGGGAATTCAATAAATGGTACAGAAACTTGAGCACCAAAAAAAATTTAACACTAAGTACTATTCCATAACAGGTACATGCCTTACATAGAATAATGTTTAGAGTAGATCTTGCACCTAGCTTTTGGGCACTGGACTTACACCTGCTGAAACCTAGTTTAAATGCTGTCATCCACTTAGACATGGTGAGGCAGTATTCTATAATTCTGCATGCAGCTTTCAGGAACACCCTAACATGTCCATGGCCATTCTCCCCTTTGAGATATAGGTACCATGCCTTATAGAATAGTGTGCATCCAAATGTGCATGCAAATTTTAATGAGTGCCAATTAATATCAATAATTGATTGTCAGCACCCTAGTTCAGAACTCATTATCCAGTTTGTGCACACATCTCAGAAAAGCACCATTTGTAGAATCTGGGGGATAATGTATAAAGTCAAAAGTGATCCCCTTTTCTGATTACAGCTTAAAGCTATCTCTTCCAACATCCTTTACATATTTACCAGCTCTTCCTGCTCAAAAGCCATACCTTGTGCTGTGCTAGGCACCATGCTGTAGTTTCTCTAGTAGAGTTCTTGCATGCACATGGCTAATTATGAATATGCATATACATGCTGTGACAAGCTCCATAAGGTGCTAGTGAATCCCACAGAGCACAGTAGGGTAAAGGGAAGCAGAAATCAGCTCACATGGAAGCAATTTAATGGCAAGAGACTGGTCATTGGGTACCCTCGACTACACTGCTAATTACTACAAAGAGAACATTACAAAAGTAATAAACCCCCTTTATTGGAAATGCAAAGCAATGGAACAGAGATTGATATACAAAATCATGTCTTATAACAATACAAAAAAAATGCAATGACATCTGTGAAGCCCTAGTGAAATGATAATAGCCCTATAACTAAACTTGAACTCCAGAGGGTTGTAATGCAATCACCCTCCTAACATTCTGACATTAGGTAAAGAAGTAGAAAATAGATTAGATGATGATGCACAGATGGGGAGAATGCAATAGGCATGTATCTTTCAGAATGATTTTCAAAAATGCCACTTAATAACAGGGAGCTACGAAAGTCTGACATGCTACCACTGCCATTTAAAGTAACCTTTTCCAAACCCCCTAATTATACTAATTCTATGCCTTTCAGGGTTTTTTTTTCTGAAAATCAACAATTCCAACATTTTTACTTCAATGGCTATGAATTTTAATAAGAATAGGTATAATGGATTTTTGTCAAAAAATTAAGAAATTTTGAAAAGGGTTAGATAAAAAAAAAAACATGAAAGAAGAAAGCCTTGAAATAGGCTACCTACGTGAAAGTCAATTAGCAACCGATTTACATAGTAAAAACTGCAAAGGAAATGCTTTTATGATACCCCCTATAAGTCAAGAAAGGATCGTGTGGCCTTCTAAAACTTGCAAGGAAAAAAATATGAAAGATGCTCTGAAATCATTTAAGGAGCAAATTGTTAATTACGTGGCACTACAGTCATGCAGTCACGCAACATAAACATTTACAGTAGCTATCTTGTTCGCGTGCAGAGGCAAATCAAATCTATTTCACTTCAGACAATTTCTCTGCATTGGAAGAGCGAATAAATTAAAAAAAAAAAGTGTGCTCCAGCAATTTAGTCCTTCTAAGCAGATATCCTGCAAGCTCTGCAGAGGATGTCAAAACCTGCTGCTATCTAACAGAGTCAGCGCCAAGTTTGTGTATCCCGATCCACACTACCTTTCCATCAGACAGTACGTGTGGAAATAGAAAAGTGACTCTCTAATTAATCAAAGTCAGATCTGCCTGAACGCCTGGAGTTGCTGCTGATCCTTGTCCCAGCTTCTCTCATGTTCTCCCTCTCTGTTTTTACCTTGAAAACTTCTGCTCTGAACTGGGAATGCCTGAAGGGCTTGCACGGTAAGTCAATGTGAAATTATCTCAGCAGGAAGAAGTTGCTTTTCAGCTTAAATGATTTAAGGCAGCAATTTTTCACACTCTCAAACTCTGACAAATGCACAGATTGCCTCTCATGTTTGACTTCAAAATATTCAAAGAAAAGCTATTTTTATTAAAAAAAACACACTCTAGAGAAAATTGTATGTCACTTGTTCTCTGATATAACTTCATTTTTCCTGACAGTGACAATTTTCACCTCAGTACAATTTCTTTATTTTTTTTTCCAAAGCTAATTCTGCTTAATATTAGTATTTATACAAACTCATATCAACTTGTCTCTATGAAATGTTCCAGGCGTGTCAGGTAAATGTTGCTCATTGCCATTCATTCTCTTTGGAGTTCAAAATGATCAATAGATTAAAAAAAAATTGCACTTAGTCACTTTGGCATATTGTTCTTTTCATTTGTAGAAAAATAACAAATGGAAAAGTCATTTAGAAGAGAGACAATGGAAGCTAAAACTGTGGTGATTTCAAAACTTTCAGGCGAAGTATGTTGCAATAGTATACAGGTCTAGAAAGTTTATGTTGAAAAAAACTGTTCACTGAACGACTTGAGAGAAGGTAACTGAAGACACACTGTGCATGGCTTTAAATTGCCAGCAGTACAAAATTTTTTAAAAAGCATCTTTGCCTCGTTATGCAGATCCCACTAACAAGATAAGTTTGGTTTATTGTTAACATAAAATAAAGAAATAATCAGTGGAAAGATAAACTATCTGAGCCAATGACGAGAAAGGTGAATCTCATGTGAAGCGAGTCACCACTGAGGTCCGATGGTTACATAACTCGAGACATTTTTTTGAACATTTTTTACAGTGTTGGGGTTTCTTTAAGGCTCTACAGCCGAAGCATCACATTTAAGATGACTTCATAAAAGCAATATCATCTGTTCTTTTTTTTCTTTTACGTTCATAATTCTAATAATGCACAATGGCTTCAGACTTACTGGAGACAGGAATGATGGGAGATTTTCTGCTCTAAAGCCTGGTGAAAGATTTCAAGTGCTAATACAGAAGTAGCATTGTCAAAATGCATAGTACGGCCCTCGTGTGTAACTGCCTCCCCCCCCCCCCCCCCCCCCCCCCCCCCCCATGTTTCTAAAATGCTTTCTCTTTGAGCGCTGGTCCTCAAGTAACTATCCCTCAGCTGAGTCGGGGGTTTGGCAGACTGGAGAATTTAACTGTAGAAGGAAGAACTGAAAGGCAACGGCACTGTTCGCTCCACAAACATTCAGAAGCAGCTTGAAATGCATTTCAAATTCATGGGTGGGACGGGGGTGGGGGGTGGGAGAGGGGGCAGTTTAGTAGGGACTGTGCCTTAGATGGTGGCTCCTGGTTTGTGACTTCAAAGCATAACTACTAACCTTTACATATTTGCATAAAAAAAAATAAACCATTGGCCTATGAATCTCAGAAATTATGTTATATATATGCATGTTTTAAACAGTGTAAGGCTGACATATCTACCAAATATATATCTCAATTTCTCAATTGTTACTTCCTGGGAAATGTTTTGGGGGTGTACCCTAATTTTAATGTGTCAGAAACATCAGCGAGCATCAGTATTACTGTATGGTAACTTATACTGTATAAAAAGTCAGGACTGAGACAGAAATGGAAAAGATTGACTGTAAAAGGACCTTCAATACATTTTATTGTAAAACATCCTATGGTGTTACTTGAAAAAGAACCCTGGGCAGGGCCTGAGAAGATACATTGTTATCATTCCTTTTCAGTTTTACACACATTTCTTTCATTAGCTTCTGCCATTCATTTATGTATTATGCTTTGCACATCTGTAGGTTCCATGCGAACTGGAAGAGACGTAGTACCTTAAATATATATGCTAAAACCCCACTTTTGAATTTTAAGACATTACTTGAAGCTAGCATGATTCTGATAGCAAATTCAGAATTATAAAGATGCAGATCCCTTTTGTAATCGTATCTTAAATGTACCAAAGGACATTTTCCCATCACTAAATAATTCTTTTGGCTTGCTGGCAATAGTGTTTTTTTTTAGATTTTGAACTAAGAAAATAACATTTTTTTGTCAAGAATACTAGCAACAGGTTAAATGGTGTTACTCTGTGTGTTGCCCTGACTATTGATAAAGTGCTGTTTGAACCTTTCAGTTATTGTATCCTTACTGGGTGTTTTTAAATTGTTGTTATGATACTGAAATTACCACATGTGTTTAGACCAGTGGTTTTCAACTCAGACCTCAGGGACCATGTGCTGCCTTCTTATGCAAATCTCTCTCTCTTGCATATTCATTGTGGATATCCTGAAAACCCGACTGGCCAGGTAGTCCCTGAGGACTGGGTTGAAAACCATTGCTTTAGACTTTCTAAGTACAATCAGTCAATAAGCAAATGTCCATTTACAGCTCATCATGGCTCATAGTATTTCTAAATACAATCGATCAATAAGCAGGTGTTCATTTCCGGTTCATCATTGTTCATAGCATTTCTAAGTATTAAAATAATAGTTTCAGCAGACTGGCATTACACCGAGGGGCTGATGCTCAAAAGTCGCCATTAACATCTGTGTGTGTTTATAGCCGTGGTTGAAGTGACCAAATGTGGAACAGCGATCGATGTTCAAAGGAACTCACATGCAAATGAGAGGCATGGAAAGTCTGGATGCAAAAATGGTCTCACGGTAAGCATTGATGTTCTGCACATGCCCTGGAAAAACAAAAGCAGAAATGGCATCAACTGCCATTTCCTTTTTTCCTCATTGTCCTCTCTCATCTCTGCTCACCATTTTCATACAAGCACAGGAAGAAACCACCTTTCATATCTCCAGTTGCAGCAGAATGCATGCACAATGTACACGTGTAAGACAGACGCACAAGACAAACACATTTATCAGAGCACAAGGTACACACACACTTGTAAGAACAGATTTCTATTGCAGCAAAATTTTATGGTGAAAGAAAACTTGCGAGAGATCCTGCCATAAAGCAAAATGCTTTCACCATGCATCCTAGATGGACGTCACATGCATGCACCAGGATTATCTTTTTTTTTTGTTGTTGTTCCATTACATTTTTCTTTTTTACGGTACTGTTCTGAGTGGAACACACACACATAATACACGCGTATGAATTCAAAATTTCACGCAGATCACTCCACTGAGAAGCTACCCTTTCACACCTCAGACTTGCCACGTCCTTCTGTGCATTGCATGGGAACATCTGTGCATCACATGGAATGCCCATTTTGATACTAATGAGTTTGTTTTTAATATATTTGCAGTGTGTTATCTGTCACTGCTTTTGTGAACGGTAAAAGCAGTGCTGAAAAACATTGGGTGTCTTTCACTAAGACACGCTCATGTTTTTAGTGCGCGCTAAAATTGTGGGCACGCTAAACGTTAGACATGCCCATAGGAATGCATTGGCGTCTCTAACATTTAGCGTGTCCACAATTTTAGCGTGTGCCAAAAAACGTGAGCGCGCCTTAGTAAAAGACCCTCTTTGTGCATTAGTCGCACGATAATATACGCTCATAACACAGCTAAAAAATGGTCTAAATGAAATGTTACAAGCCTAGTAAGTTTTGAGCATCAGCCCCTGAGTACGTATTCATGTTTAGTACTTAATCTAATATTGATATGCAGGAGTATCTTGTAATAAAGTTAGGTTTAATTGACAATTAAGAGAGAAATCTTCAGTTTCGTGCTATCTAATATTGAACCAAAGCATTCTGTGCAAGTGACTCAAATGTTGTTAATTTGATCTATTTGTTTTTTTTCATGATGCATTCTACTTACTGTAAATTAAGTGTTTCATTGAAAAATGTTTCTTGATTTAGGAAAGCCTGCCAATCTGACATATTAAGAAAAAGCATGTATCAGTCTAACAAAGATATAATTTTTCTAGCCAACCAATGTTTAATCTGTTCGTCATTAACCCTCACATTTGCTCAATAAACACAGTAGGCTGCATTTTTATAAGATGCTTACTACTTATAAGCTAACAATAAAAGAAATCATTTTGAAAATCATAGTTCACTTTAATTTGTTCCTCGATACTATAAGTAGGTCATTAAATCAAAAACATGTTTAACCCTCCCTCTGAAGGCTGAATGTTTAATTAATGTACTGGATTAATCATAGTGGGTGATTTTTATCACACTTTCAGAATACCTCTGTATTTAAAATACTGAAGGATCCATTCAATAGGCATTGTTGCAATAGGCAAGAAATGTGGGAAAATAAACTCCAGCAATGTTTTCCATTCTATACCTAAGGCACAAAATTTTGTTTGGGCTTTATTTACTAATAATTTTCCTCTAGGTATGAAAATGCAGACCACCCATACTAAAATGAACTTTCATTGCTGTACAAAACTGTTTACTCTTGGTTTTGTTTTGTTTAATATTACTTAATAAAATAATTAGCAATACATTTTTTTCCTTTAAGGTTCAGAATTTGTCTTTCCAGCATGACTGATTTTATTTAGTTCTTGCCTTTTCAGTACAGTTGCATTGATGCTTCTAACAGACTAATTTTTGGTTTATCTAAATATGAGTCACTTAAAATATTTTATTCTAAACTTCATTGGCTTCTCATAACCTGCACAAATACAGTTTAAATGTATGTTACATTTTTTTAGAATTTTAACCAATGAAGTTTTTCTACATGTTGGACCTAGTGTCTGTACTGCAGGGGGTCAACTACGAGATACAAAACATCTTTTTTTGCTAAGATTTCCAATTGAATCTATCAGCTGATTCTCCTCTACCATTTACTATCAGATGGCCGAGATGTGGAATCAACTTAATTTTGCCTTAAGATCTTATGGTCATTATCTCTTATTTAGAAGGAATTTGGAAATCTTTCTCTTTCGTAAGTTTTGTCTCTCAAACTGACTAATTAATATAATATGTTTAATTTAATACAGTTTATAACTTGTTTTTAATTTCTGGATTAAATGGTATGGATCTTGTTTTGTGGAATCCCTCCAGAACTGGCATAACATAACATAGGCTGGATATTTCCTTCTCCCTACTGGGCTTAGTCTGTTTTGTATCTGAGATAATGGAGTGTTAAGAGATTCTTTTACTAAGCTGTGGAAAAAGGGCCATGCGGTAGCAGTGGGGGGCCAGAGCCCTTTTACTGCAGTGGGTGAAAAGCCCCCCCTCAAAAAAAATGGCCATGCGGCAAAATAACTCTTACTGAATGACCATGTCCTGGGGAGCACTTACCGCCACCCATTGAGGTAGCGGTAAGGGCACTTGCAGTAACCCAGCAGTAACTGGGCAGCACATGGTGATGCCTGATTACTGCAGGCTTAACGTCGCGCTAGAAAAAAAAAGATGTTTCTGGTGCACCGGAAATGTCACGTGCTCAAGACAGAACTACCAACGGCCACGTTGGGTCAGCAGTAGTTCTGATTTAGTATGTGGTAAGCCTGCTATGGGCTTGCCAACGCTTTGCAAAAGGGGTCCGTAAGTGAAATCCAAGATCACATGGAACACCAGGGGATTTGAATACTGACATCCCTGGTTCTTAACCCACTGTTTTAAATATTTGGCTAGTTGTAGTACCAGTATTTGAATATATAGAGGACAAACCAGTCAAGTTTTCAGGATATCCCTAAAAATATGCATGGCAGATTTCCATGCACCACCTCCATTATATGCAAGTTCCTATAAGTCCATAAATTGTTATTAATACATCAGACGTAGGGAAAACCACTGCTTCATTCCTGGGTCAAGCAACATGAAATCCCTCTACTTTTTGGAATGCTGTTGAAAACAGGATACTGAGCTTGGTAGACTTTTGGTCTGACCCAGTATAGCAATTCCTCATAACTTCAGGACAGTTTTAGCTGAGCTACCACTGGCATTTCACATAGATCCATGTATCAAGTGTTGTTGGGATTTTCTTTTGATAGTGGTAGAAAAAATGGGAAAAATTCTCTGAAGAAAGCATTATCAAAATGTTAGCTGAAAGTAAGCGGAGGGGATTATTCCTGCTAAATTTAAAATTTGGTTAGGTCAAGAGGTTTCAAAAGGGTTTTTTTTTTTCATAATATTTATCTAAAGCAGCCAGTCAGAATCTAAAAGATAATTATTTAGCTTATAATAAAACTTTTAAATAGATATGCTAAACAAAGCTTCCATTCTTACATTTCTCAACTGTGTACAATACACTGTCAGTCCAGGGATTTTCCTTCAAGTCTGTAGCAGCAGATACTTAATACCCACAGACATTTGCATCTGAGTACCTGCAAGTCCTCCTTAAGAGTATTTAGTAAATTGCTGTTAGTGTCTGATAGGTATTCAGCATCAAATCTGAACAGACTCTTGCTACTAGCCTGTATTCAATCATGGTACATGAACCAGCTAGTACGGAATCTAAACCAGTTCGCGTTTTGCTGACTGTGAATCCACAAAACTTGATCCTTAGACTTTGATCCTGGAACCAGCAAGTAAAACTACAGCATTCAGATCAGTTTAAGAATCATTGTGCTGTTTACTTCATATTGCTATTAGCTGTTTCTAACCTGCTGCTGTTGTTTTTTTCAGACCCTGCTTTAACCTGTTCTCTGCTTATTGACAGCTGACTCCGCCTCCTGTGTCCATCTCCCTCAACACATCAAGGTGATATCACACAGTAAACTCCCTGTTTACTAAGCTGCAGGGCAACGCCAACAGATCCCATTGAAAGTGAATGGGCTGTGTCGACATTAGCGCATAGCAACCACTAGCAAAGCTTAGTAAACAGGGGGTAACTATCTTAGCAACACTGCTGCAGCATTTGCGCCATGCTGGTCTGGTGTGTGCTATGGCTGCACATCTAGGGGGTCTTTCACAAAGGCATGCTGGCGTTTTTAGCGCTCGCTACTAACTAGCATGCGCTAAACGCTAGAGAGTGGCATCTTTAATGTTTAGCACACGCTTAATTTTAGCATGTGCTAAAAATGCTAGCATGCCTTTGTAAAAGGACTAATGAACAAGTCCAAGGAGCAGGTCGTGCTCCTTGGAAGAACCCAGTCTACCCTCCCCCCCCCACCCCACCCCATTTTGAGGCCACTGTCCTTTTGTTTCTGCCTGTCCTTCTGGTTGTATTTGACACTGTGCTCCTACCCCACGTGTCTCCCTTTGCACTTCAGAAAGGCTGTTCCCTCTTCCTTCCTTGTATTTATTTATTTATTCATGAAATTTATACCCTACATTAGCCTGAAATAGACTCAAGTTTAATGTGGCTTACAAACAAACAAAAAAGTGAATAAAGCATAATAATGTACAGAATATAACACAAGTTACAATAATTTCAAGAAGCAAATTAATACATGTGCAGTGAGTAACCAGGGATTTGGACCATCTGAAGGACAAACAAATAATTAAGGGCTGTCCTCCAGTTCTCCCCCCCCCCCCCCCCCAGCTACCCTAGCAGCTGCAGTGCACTAATGCTGACACAGCCCATTCACTTTGAATAATGTAACCAGGGTTAAGGAATAAAAGGGAAAAAAAAAACTTACCTGGGTTTTTGGAGGGTTCAGGAGCGCTGTAGGGGCTGGTGGCGATTTCTTGGGGGCGTCCGTCTGTTGGGGAGTGGGGCCCTGGCTTGAGGAGATCGCCGGATGGGGAAGCAGTGACGAGTTTTTTCCCGGGGCGATTGGTGGGCCCGTGCATGCGAGGGGAGCGCTGCCGGGGGCATTCCCGATGGACTTCGGGCCCGTTTGGGCCGGTGGCAGGGTCAAGGGGCCGATGTGGTGTTGGGCCGGGCAGCGCCATGGTTTTTGGCTCCCGGGGACGGGTGGGCGCGTCCTCGGGAGTGAAGAGGAGAGCCAGGGCGGTGGACAGCGTCGGGGAGGCCGGAGGAGCGCTGCAGGAGGCAGCGCGGAAGTTTTCCGGTCTCCCGGAACGCGTGTACAGCGCTGCGAGGAAGAGCCAGCATTTTTAATGGCCGGCGAGAGTAGAGGACGTCGGCGCGAGCGTGCATGAGGCGGCGCGCCTCATGCACATTTCGCGAACGCGCGTCTTCGCGAGTAGGCCGAAGCCGGGGCCTAAATTTTGGGCCGGCTTCGGTGCTTTTTTATTTTTGACTCCGTTTTCGGGCCAGGACCAGCGGGACCGGATCAGTTGGTTGGGATCAAGTGAGGGGAAAATATACATTAAGGTAAGGGGTCGTTTGGCCCGGAATTTTAATTGGTTGATTTTTAATTTACATAAATTGGGTTTTTTATTTTTAAAAAATCGGGGGTTTGACGGATTGGAAATATTTTTGCATATTTGGAATCGAGGTATTTTTGTTTATTTTTGTGGGGGGTTACATTTTAAATTTTAATATTTTTGGGGGGTGTTCTGGTGTAGTGTGGGTTTTAAGGGGTTAATTGCATGGTAAAATTTTAAATTCGACGTAGCAGGTAGAGGGGAGGGGGATTGAATTTTTAGAGTGGGTTTTAAATTATTTTGGGATTTTTGAGGGGGGTTTAGGAGAGATAATTGCGGGCGGACCGTAAAAAGTGGTATTTTTAAATTTTAAAAGCAGGATTTAATAGGGGATGGGAAGTTTAATTGGTGTAGAAATTTTGGGGTGATTCGGATATAGTTTTATAGGGTTTTTATTTAATTTTATTATTTTTCCATTAGTTTCTATGGGGTTAAAATGGGGATTTTGCACTGCTGGCCAGAATTCCGCTGGTCAGCAGTGGAGAGTGGAATCTTGGTACTAGTCAGGGATTGGCTGGAAGGGTCTTGGAACGCAAGCCAAGGCTGGTTTGGAACGCAAGCCAAGGCTGGTTTCCAAGGCAACCGGGGTGTTGCAGTTGGTCAGAGTGAGATTGTTGGTCAGAGAGAGTGGAGGTGTTGAGGAGGTGCTGGTAGTGAGAGGAGGGTTTCAAAAGTAAAAGTGAGGATTTTGGGGGAAATTTCTGGGAATTGTTGGTGAATGAAAGTAAGGTGTGTAAGGAGGATGTGATTTCTAGTATAAGTTTTAAAATTTTGTTAGGTTTGTATGAACTGGGGTACAGGGTAGGAGTTAAGTGGAATTTGTTAATAAGGGGTTATTGGGGTAATAGTAATAGTAGCTTTAGGTGTATTTGGGTAAGGTTTTAGGGATAAATTTAAGGAATAATTCAATGGAAGTAGAGTAATAGTTTAAGGAAAATTTACCAATGGGAGTTTGAATAACCGTGATTGAGAATTGTGCAAGAGTAATTGTGTGAAAGGGACGGTCAATCTCTCTCTGAATAAGTAGGGAAAAGAAATCAATAGCATAGGCACTGGAAAGTAAGGGCCATTTATTTATATTGATTTTACTTAAATAGAGCCCACAGTTACGCTGTTGACAGCACTCCCTGATAAAGATTATTAAAAGAAGAAAGTAGGAAGAGTAAGGTTTTCCTTCCAATTATTTTAATTAAGAGAGAGGTGAAGGAGGAAGACCAAAGAAAAAGTGAAGAAAACCGGACAACTCACGAGCTCCAACGCAAGCAAGGCCGGGAAGAAAAAGAAATAAAACTTCGACAGCTAAGTAACTGTATACACTGAACAAGAAACATAATAGGAAAGAGACATACACAGAAACACATGAAAGAAAATAAAAAAAGAGATACTTACCCAAAGTCCATGGCAAAGAAAAGTGACTGAAAACCTGAAAAGAGAGCAAAGCAAAGAATCAAATTCTTGTCAGACTATACTCACGTGAAGGATACATAATAACATTTACATTTCCTAAGGAACAGATTGCAGAAAAAGACACTTATCTGAATGTGAGCTAGATACAAGTAGATGTTGGTATCTGTAGGAAGATAAAAAGTTATTAGTATGTTTGGTTATAGAGTTTTAAGCAAAGTTTGATTTACTGTACAAGAAAGTTGAGTTTATGTTCGTTTTAAATGCTTTAGTTATTGAATTAAACTTGTTTAAACAACATGGGAAAATAAGTTTGTTCTCCTTTATCAGAAAAATCCTGAACTTTAGTTTTAATTCCTCTTCCGTCCTTTGAGGGCGGAAGACGAGGATAGTATCCTGCACTAGTCCCCTAATCCTGAGTGTGTTTTCTGACAGCAGCCACGACTATAACATCGCTGTCCTGAGACCACATCTCTGGGAAATAACCCTGTCTGGGGGGGGGGACTAAGTACAGATTTGGCGTAGTCGGCAGGATTTTCCTAAATTTGGGGGCTTAATCTGCAGAATTTGGAGTGTGGGTATAGCCACTCCGGAAGAGATTCTTTAAAGGGAGGTAACTATCAATAAAGATAATTAATTAAAAAAATAAAAGTGTGATTTATTTAGGATAAGGTTAAGTGTTCTGGTTAGGTGTTCTTGGGTTTGCCTGGAGTCTCTGTTTCGGTGGTAACACCCGTTCCTGGAGCAAGAAGAACATGGAAGGGGAAGCATCTGGAGCTCACGCTGTTCCCGTGCCTCAAGTCGTAGCGCATACGGTGATCATCCCGCAGGACAGGTCTGTTCCTGACTTTAGTGGATTTCCTAAAGGACCAGAGGATTTAAAGGTCAGTGAGTGGATTGAAAAAATGAGGACCCGGATGAGACTTATGAGGATTCCAGCAGAAGACCAGGTTGACATGGTGCGTGACCATCTGAAGGGGATAGCTTTGGACACAGTAAAGTACTCTCTTCCCAGGGATTGTACAGTTGAGGAGATCTTTGAACTGTTGAAGCAGGTGTATGGCGACAAGGTGGCGTTGGGTTTACGAATCCAAGAATTCTACAATCTTCGCCAAGGGGATAGGGATTCCATCAGAGTATATGCATATAAATTGCAGGAGAAGCTGGAGGCAATCATCGCCCGAGACCGAAGACGTGTTGGAGACCCTGACGAGACATTGAAGGAGCAGTTTATTTTGGGCTTGAGAGATGAGTCATTGAAGCGAGAAGTGGCTAAGCGAAGCGAGGACAACCCAAGATTATCTTTCGCTGAGCTGATGCAAGCAGCCATCAGGTGGGCTGGAGAGGAAAGAGGTCTGGCAACCTGGGAGTCAGGGCCTAAACGTATTCTACAAAGACCGAGAGAAGATGCCGGAGATTATTATCGTCCTGAGGAGTCTGCAACGGTTTCCATGATGCAGCAGTTGACTAACATGGTTGCTAAATTATGTGAAAAGCAAGATGAAGAATGGAGACGTCAAAGGATGGAGAGAGAGCAAATGAGATACTCCAATATTAGAAGAGAGTACCCTAGGAATTCCTATGGAGAGAGACCCTCAAGAACTGCCATGGGTGAGCTGATTTGTTATCGATGCCAGGAGCCGGGGCACATAGCTAGGAATTGCCAGTCTGAGAGAAGTAACCTTCCAAGAAATGAGCAGGGAGGCAAATATCCGGTTGTTAGGGACAACAGGAATAACCCAGAACAACCCAGCACAAGTGGTACTTTCAAAACAAATAATGCTCGGGAGGATACTTTGGCTCCTGTGAAGGGAGGGGATGGAAAGCCATCTGTCCGGATGCAGAAATATGTGAATAAAGAAGAGAATCCGGAAGAAAGTTATTTTGGGGAGCGAGCGATTGGAAACAGCCCGATACTAAAAGTTTTAATAAATGGAGTGGAAACGCTCTGCACAGTAGATACTGGCTCCAGCGTCTCAACCATCTTGGCGAGTTTTTTTTATAAAAACTTCCCGAATACCGGCTGCCTGCAAGATGCCAGTCAACTGACGTTGGTAGCAGTGAACGGGACTGACCTGCCTGTGCTTGGATATATAGATGCCGATGTTCAGTGCTTGGGACAAGTAGTGCCGGAGCGATGCATTTTCGTTGTTAAAGATAATTTCAATAATGGACAGGTAGAGAGTCAGACAGTACACGGCATAGTAGGCATGAATGTCCTTCGGTACCTGGAGGGATTATTCAGAGACCTGTTTTCTTTGATGGGCGAGCCCGTGAAGATTGCGAGTATTCGGTCCAGCATTTCCCAGAAGCGTTCCAACAAAAATAGGGAATCTAGTAGCATGATAAAGATGCAGGGAAATGTGAGCAAAATCATACCGGTAATGCCAGAAAAGTTCTTAATTGGTCAACAAACAAGGAAGAGTACAGCAGCGGTACTGGTTTCTGCTACCAAAAAGATGAACTTACCCGAGAGGAGCTTAGTAGCTGATACCCTGGTTACACAGAAGCACAGGGAAAAACAAACCAGAACAGACAGTGATCAATCGTTAAGAGGTAACGTTTGTGGGAAGAGTAAAAAAGAAGTGATCGTGACTGGCTTGGAAACGAGCAAGAAGGAAATGCTGATTTTTGGACAGAAGAAAGAAGAAAAGCTAACCAGTTGCCCGGACACTGAATATGAAGAGAAAGAGATACAGAAAGTGCTGGGTAACTTTGAGTGGTTGGAAATAGCAGAGTTGGTGGTACCATGTGAGGTGGATCCTGATCCTTCCAACATCAGGGACATGACCAAAGAGTTTGAAGGGAGCAAAGAGAACGAGAGGCCTGCAAGTTTCCAGAGTGATATGGTCTGGCTGCAGCAGTATGGTCTGGAACATGAGAGGGAGGAACGGGATCGGAAGCAAACACTGACACAGAGTACCCTGAAAATGGAGGCTCAAAAATTGAAAGAAGACGTGCACATTAAACAAGTCATGGGACTAAGTCTTCAAGAGTTGAACCGCCCATTTCTGGATGATACAAGTTCTGAAGAATATCCTGAAAGAGTGGATGTTTTGGACAAGAAGTACGCAGAGGCTGAGGTGGTAGAACTGAAAAGGAAGGCTGGGACAGTTACCCATTCTGGTCGTCTTGTCAGTGGAGCCAGACAGGGTCCAGCAGCTGAATCGTCCTTGAGTAAAGAGAAATTCAACCAGAGTTTATGTATCTCCTCCAGACACAAGAAAGGATGCTGGTCCAGGTTCCTCACAGATGTCTTGAGTGCTGCAGGAGGGGGATCGGGTCTTGTTGCGGAGACAGAGATTTCCAGGCAGACACAAGATACAGGACACCTGGGAACCTTTTCCTTATAGCGTGGTGGAAATGTTTGGGGAGAATTTCAATGTTATAAAAATCAGAAATGAAAAGTTTGGGGATAAAACAGTTCACAGGGATTTGTTAAGAAAATTTGTGTTAGAGGAAATAAATATTGAAGGGGAACAAACTCAAGAAAAATTGGTCTTTCCAGAGGATAAGAAAGGTATTCCGGTAGTACTTCCAAAAGAGAAACAAAAGGGTTATGCTGTTATTACCGAATTTGTGTTTAATCCTGGGGTTTTGACAAGTGAATGTATAACTGATGGAAAGGTGAGAACTTCACATAGAAGTAATAAAGGGGTGTGTTCAACATTTCTAACGGAAAATTATATATTAAAATGAGTTAGATATTGGGTGTTTTGTTCATAATGAAGTTGGTTACTTCGTATCCCGTAAAGGGAGAGCTAAGCTGGTGAATGAGGGATGGTGATTTTGGAGAATTTTGATAGATGTCGATCAAAATTCTGTTTCCCCTCATTCACACGCATTCTATATGATGGGGATGCTGTTGATATATATAAACTGTGGTTCCTGTTGGGTTCAATCAAATGATATTTGCTGTTAGGAGAAAAAAAAAAGGGAGATAGTTTCTGTTTTTTTTGTTTAACCTTAGGGGGATTTATATGTGCCCTAGGTTGGAGCAGAGGGTGAGGTATTTCACTTTATTAGTTTTAAGTGGAATTTGCGGAAACTGTGGTTGTGAGAAGTGGATTGGGAGACTGTTAGAATGGTAGAGTGAAAGGATTGAAAATAGTGTTGGGTATATATGTGGTGGCTAGGGTCAGTGGTGTGATGTGAACTAGATTTTGGGGTAAGCTTGGGAGTGGAAGGGTAAGAGTGGTAGGAATGTCTGGTGTGTTTGGGTTAATAGTTGTGAAAAGTGTTGGTAAGTGAAGGGAATATTGAGGACAATATTCGATCTTAAAGCCAGCGCGAATGTAACCAGGGTTAAGGAATAAAAGGGAAAAAAAAAACTTACCTGGGTTTTTGGAGGGTTCAGGAGCGCTGTAGGGGCTGGTGGCGATTTCTTGGGGGCGTCCGTCTGTTGGGGAGTGGGGCCCTGGCTTGAGGAGATCGCCGGATGGGGAAGCAGCGACGAGTTTTTTCCCGGGGCGATTGGTGGGCCCGTGCATGCGAGGGGAGCGCTGCCGGGGGCATTCCCGATGGACTTCGGGCCCGTTTGGGCCGGTGGCAGGGTCAAGGGGCCGATGTGGTGTTGGGCCGGGCAGCGCCATGGTTTTTGGCTCCCGGGGACGGGTGGGCGCGTCCTCGGGAGTGAAGAGGAGAGCCAGGGCGGTGGACAGCGTCGGGGAGGCCGGAGGAGCGCTGCAGGAGGCAGCGCGGAAGTTTTCCGGTCTCCCGGAACGCGTGTACAGCGCTGCGAGGAAGAGCCAGCATTTTTAATGGCCGGCGAGAGTAGAGGACGTCGGCGCGAGCGTGCATGAGGCGGCGCGCCTCATGCACATTTCGCGAACGCGCGTCTTCGCGAGTAGGACGAAGCCGGGGCCTAAATTTTGGGCCGGCTTCGGTGCTTTTTTATTTTTGACTCCGTTTTCGGGCCAGGACCAGCGGGACCGGATCAGTTGGTTGGGATCAAGTGAGGGGAAAATATACATTAAGGTAAGGGGTCGTTTGGCCCGGAATTTTAATTGGTTGATTTTTAATTTACATAAATTGGGTTTTTTATTTTTAAAAAATCGGGGGTTTGACGGATTGGAAATATTTTTGCATATTTGGAATCGGGGTA
Organism: Microcaecilia unicolor; assembly: GCF_901765095.1. Classification (NCBI taxonomy): domain Eukaryota; kingdom Metazoa; phylum Chordata; class Amphibia; order Gymnophiona; family Siphonopidae; genus Microcaecilia; species Microcaecilia unicolor. Next base: position 56,715,439 of record NC_044040.1, read on the forward strand.
TTTTTGTTTATTTTTGTGGGGGGTTACATTTTAAATTTTAATATTTTTGGGGGGTGTTCTGGTGTAGTGTGGGTTTTAAGGGGTTAATTGCATGGTAAAATTTTAAATTCGACGTAGCAGGTAGAGGGGAGGGGGATTGAATTTTTAGAGTGGGTTTTAAATTATTTTGGGATTTTTGAGGGGGGTTTAGGAGAGATAATTGCGGGCGGACCGTAAAAAGTGGTATTTTTAAATTTTAAAAGCAGGATTTAATAGGGGATGGGAAGTTTAATTGGTGTAGAAATTTTGGGGTGATTCGGATATAGTTTTATAGGGTTTTTATTTAATTTTATTATTTTTCCATTAGTTTCTATGGGGTTAAAATGGGGATTTTGCACTGCTGGCCAGAATTCCGCTGGTCAGCAGTGGAGAGTGGAATCTTGGTACTAGTCAGGGATTGGCTGGAAGGGTCTTGGAACGCAAGCCAAGGCTGGTTTGGAACGCAAGCCAAGGCTGGTTTCCAAGGCAACCGGGGTGTTGCAGTTGGTCAGAGTGAGATTGTTGGTCAGAGAGAGTGGAGGTGTTGAGGAGGTGCTGGTAGTGAGAGGAGGGTTTCAAAAGTAAAAGTGAGGATTTTGGGGGAAATTTCTGGGAATTGTTGGTGAATGAAAGTAAGGTGTGTAAGGAGGATGTGATTTCTAGTATAAGTTTTAAAATTTTGTTAGGTTTGTATGAACTGGGGTACAGGGTAGGAGTTAAGTGGAATTTGTTAATAAGGGGTTATTGGGGTAATAGTAATAGTAGCTTTAGGTGTATTTGGGTAAGGTTTTAGGGATAAATTTAAGGAATAATTCAATGGAAGTAGAGTAATAGTTTAAGGAAAATTTACCAATGGGAGTTTGAATAACCGTGATTGAGAATTGTGCAAGAGTAATTGTGTGAAAGGGACGGTCAATCTCTCTCTGAATAAGTAGGGAAAAGAAATCAATAGCATAGGCACTGGAAAGTAAGGGCCATTTATTTATATTGATTTTACTTAAATAGAGCCCACAGTTACGCTGTTGACAGCACTCCCTGATAAAGATTATTAAAAGAAGAAAGTAGGAAGAGTAAGGTTTTCCTTCCAATTATTTTAATTAAGAGAGAGGTGAAGGAGGAAGACCAAAGAAAAAGTGAAGAAAACCGGACAACTCACGAGCTCCAACGCAAGCAAGGCCGGGAAGAAAAAGAAATAAAACTTCGACAGCTAAGTAACTGTATACACTGAACAAGAAACATAATAGGAAAGAGACATACACAGAAACACATGAAAGAAAATAAAAAAAGAGATACTTACCCAAAGTCCATGGCAAAGAAAAGTGACTGAAAACCTGAAAAGAGAGCAAAGCAAAGAATCAAATTCTTGTCAGACTATACTCACGTGAAGGATACATAATAACATTTACATTTCCTAAGGAACAGATTGCAGAAAAAGACACTTATCTGAATGTGAGCTAGATACAAGTAGATGTTGGTATCTGTAGGAAGATAAAAAGTTATTAGTATGTTTGGTTATAGAGTTTTAAGCAAAGTTTGATTTACTGTACAAGAAAGTTGAGTTTATGTTCGTTTTAAATGCTTTAGTTATTGAATTAAACTTGTTTAAACAACATGGGAAAATAAGTTTGTTCTCCTTTATCAGAAAAATCCTGAACTTTAGTTTTAATTCCTCTTCCGTCCTTTGAGGGCGGAAGACGAGGATAGTATCCTGCACTAGTCCCCTAATCCTGAGTGTGTTTTCTGACAGCAGCCACGACTATAACATCGCTGTCCTGAGACCACATCTCTGGGAAATAACCCTGTCTGGGGGGGGGGGACTAAGTACAATAGGCTGTGTCAGCATTGCAGCATGGCAGCCGCTAGCATGGCTTAATAAACAGGAGGGGTTAGCCTTACCAAAACCTGGCTTTACAATGGGGAAAATTCTATTCTGATGGAATGTTTGCTTCCTAATTACTCTTCTTTTTCTTTGTCATGCTCCACCTGATAGGGTGGTGGCGTAGCTGTTCACAACTCATATCTTCCTGCCTCAGAACTTTTTTCCAATCTAGTATCCTACCCTGAAGAATTACTTATTCATCTTGACCTCTCCACTCCTGTTCACAGACTGTTGTTTTACTACCCCCTTCTTCTGATTCCCCTCATCCCTCTCTTTAACCCTATCTGAAGCCTCTGTGGACTTTGCAAATCTCTTAATTCTTGGAGATTTTAATATTTATATCAACCAACCTGTAAGATCCCAGGACAGAAGATTTCTTCAGCGTCTCCCACACCTGAGCCTACAAAAATACATTCACTTCCCAACACGTTGTGTTGGTCATATGTTAGACTTAGTTTTCACCAAACACATATCTGATTGTCACCTTTCCTCCTTCCACCTGCTATTTCCATGGTCAGATCACTTCCTAATTTCCTTTGTAACTTTCATCTCCCATAACTACTCTGTGAATTCAGCTGCCCTTCCTCCAGCTAGAAATCTCAGGGACATTGATCCATCCTCCCTTGCTCTGTTCTCCTCCCTCTTCCTGGAGGACTATTCATGCCTTCCCCTTCAAGATCAAATATACATCTTGAATTCTACCCTTTGGTCAGCCCTGGATGCTTTAACCCCCTTCCAATCATCCTCTCACTCATCATATACCAGTTCTCTTTGATGTCATAGTAAAGTATATTGCCTGAAAAGATAAGTCAAATGCATGGAGCATCTTTGGCATAGGTACCAAACAGAAATGACCCTTTCACATACTTAAAACCTTCATCTGTACCACCACAAAATCAAAAAGGCAAAGTGGCAATATTAGACTGACAAGGTGAACAACTCCAATATTCATTCAAAAACACTGTCATCCATGGCGACGCCCCAGCTTACATGTCGGACCTAATAGACCTACCACCCAGGGACGCAAAGAAATCTTCTCGTACATTCCTCAATCTTCATCCCCCTAAGTGCAAATGCCTGAAATACAAACTAATGCACTCATCTACCTTCTCCTACATGAGCACGCAGTTCTGGAATGCGTTGCCACGTCACCTGAAAACGGTCTATGAATTGACCAACTTCCGTAAAGCATTAAAAACTTATCTCTTTGACAAGATATATCACAATGAGCAACACATGTAACTGTACAACCCTTAATACATCCAGCATTATCTTATAATGCCTTTTGCTCTTACACTATCATGTATTTCGTCTTCATGTAACCCAAAACACTCTGTAAAGCCAAATGTATACTCTCTTCTATTTCAGTATCCATGACGAATTGTAAGCCACCTTGAACCTGCAAAGAGGTGGGATAATGTGGGATACAAATGTAATAAATAAATAAATAAATAAAACCATATCCCAGCTCTCTTCTTCCAGACCTTGTTGCTGTTACCTGGCACTCTCCTCCTTTGCACTCTTCTTTCCCTTTGCCAGTATCACAACCAATCTCTATCTCTACCCTTGGTAACCCTCCTCCTGACTCTCTGGTCTTAAAAAACTGCCACCCTGATTCCTACTTCTGCCCTACCTTACCCATCTTCACTTTCCAGTCATTGGGAAAACTTTAATCTGGCCATACCTATCTTGTTAACAAAACTGCTTGCCTTTGCTAGACTTACTACATGATCCTAGGACCATCTGCCAAATCCCTAGATTAAACTTTATGGATTGATTCCTCTCTTGTTATAATCAATCCATCTCTTGGTGAATTTCCATCCAAATGAACGATGGCTATTATCTGTCCCATTCTGAAGAAATCTTCTGTTGATGCAACTGTTCCTGCTAATTACATGCCTATCTCTCATCTGCCAATCCTCTCTAGGCTTGCAGAAAAATTTGTTTTTATACAGCATATTGAACGCTTTCATATCACCCATGTCAGTCCAGATTTAAACCGGACATATTATTGAGACACTCTTCACAGCCTTGGTTAACACACGTCATAGTACATTTGCCATCTCTCTTGATTTCAGTTCAGCTTTTGACCCCATCGATCATGATTTGTTGTTCACATGAGGGATCTCTGGTATTGTGCACTGCTGGTTAGGCTCCTATTTCTCAGACTGTAGCTATCAGGTTTTATTACTAACATTGATTCATCTGTCTTCTCAGGTCCATGTGGTGTCCCACAGGGATCAGTATTGGCTGCACTTCTCTAATATTTTCTTAAGCCCAGTTTACACTATTATCCTGAAACACAATGTCACTACCTTCAACTATGCAAATGATATCTTGTATCTCTCTCTTGTCATGATCTGCACTGTCTGGGTATACTACAAATCCAAGAATGTCTCGATTCTGTCATTACCTTGCTTAAAGAAAACTGTTTAATCTTCAGTCTTGGTAAGTCCACTGTCTCAAGGCTGACCATCCCTTCTGTCCTACCAATGGCTGGCTCTGCTTCTGCTATTCAGTGCACTTAACCAAACAGTACCACTGAATATCAGCTGTGACCACCACAGCACTACCCAGGTAGTGCCAGGGCAGTCTTGAGGCAGACTCAAGGGGGGGGGGGGCAAGGACATACTTGGTTAGTGGTGATTTTCAGTCTAATAACCAGGTGAGTGCCTGGATAAAGCTAGGATAGCAAAAAGGCTGCCCCAAAATTATCCATTTCCTGATGTGGGATCTACATGACTTCTCCCTTGCAAGTGACATCACCAAGTTGCCCACTGTACCAGCAGTTCAGTTCCACTATCTCGACTGCCATAAACGTAGCTGTTTCTGACTCAGTCTGACGTGTCCCCTTCAAGATACAACACTGCTAGGAGGCCCTTTGTGGCACACACCTCTTACATGCATGTCACTTCATGTGCACCCTGACTGCGCATCTTTATATGACCAATGATGACTATTGGAACCCCTACCATCTGTTTCATATTTTCTCTCATATCACTCCACTTTACAACAAATCAACTCTCAATTGCTCTGACTTGGAGTTTGAGATCTCATTCAATATGTCCTCTGGAACCTCTAAAGGGAAGATCTTAACACTCCTTCACTTTATGTCAAATCAACTCTCAATTGCTCTGACTTAGAGTTTGAGATCTCCTTCAATATGTCCTCGGGAACCTCCAAAGGTAAGATCTTAACACCTATCCCAACAATTTTCCATATATTAAATCCTATTTTCAACACTGTCTTAAACACTTAACATAGGTCTTTTAAGCATCTGCTCTCTTTACAGAAAGCAGATTTTGGCTGGAGACTTCATAATTATGCATGCAGCATAATAGAAACATGGCTGGTGGACTAGACACCACTTACCTTCACCAAGCAACTTCGACTAGATTTACAATATTGCTAGTAACCACCAAAATAGGAGAGGCAGAGGTCTAGCCATTATTTATTTCACCTCCTTAAAAGTCTAATTACTGTATACCAACCCCCATCAACTAGTAGAATCTTTAGAATTCAGTCTGATGACATCATCAACTTTTTGTTACTGTACTATCTCCCTCCATTCTCCTCGAGTTCCTTTCATCATTTACAGACTTTATTTACAAATCACTCTTTATAATTCTCTCAGTTGATCATCCTTGGAGATTTCAATATATACTTAGATGGCCTTAATACATCATACAGCCAGTTCCTTCATGACAGGACTCAAACTTAATAAAATTTAAATCTGAACTAAAGACATTCCTTTTTAGGCATGCTTTCAGTATATAGCACTTTTACTGACTACTAGTCAGTTCCCTTTGCACTTGGGCAGAACTGCTGGACAGCTGGAGATTGTGGGACTCTCATTAATTTTAGCCTTTATCTCTTCTATACTTTCCTATGAATGATGGAGTTTGTCTCTCTTTCCTTTTCTGTACTATTGACTGTAGTAAATTGAACAATGATTTTGAACCCCTCAGGAGGTACCACCCATCTAAAATAGCAATGGGTCAAAACAGGCATAACATTTACACACTGGCACACAACTATTTATGTTGTGGAATAGCAATATAAATATGTTTGTATCCTAACATAAATATTTACCTTAGCCATTTTAGAAACAGAGATGTCACAAAGCCTGTTTTCATTTGCCAGGTTGGTTTTCAGGGGAGGGGGTGGCATTATAGGATTAAGGGGGTGACCTCCATTAAATCCTGTAGGGGAGCACTGATCAATAGGAACACTTTATAAAACCTAGATGTCATAGGTAGCAGGTGTAGATCACACTTTTGATTTGTTAGGACATAAACATTTATTCTCCTTCTGAAATGGGAGTAAGCGTTCATTTTTTAGGCCTGCCCTAGACCCACCCAAAACATGCCCAGACCATTCACACTGGCCTGCCCTAGACCTACACAAAACATGTCCATACCATGTCCCCTTACCACGTGCACATTCTACAATTTTAGACATGTATATCTTGTTTAAAACATTTAAGTACCAGTTTATGCATGCATAAAATGTGAATGGCACTTCAAAAGTAAGCACTACTACACATGGAAGAAACCATAGAGATCCTTGGAAAAAAAATCCTTTTTCGAGTCCCCACATGGCTTTCAACTAGCCATTGATCTGTTGCTTTTTGGTATTAAGCATGCAGGGACAAGAGTCTCCATTCTCTCTCCCTACATATACAAGTCCCAGGATTCTATATATGGTGCCCAAATTTGCATGCCTAAATTTGGGTACTCTGCCGAGATGTGTGCACAAATTAATGGATTAATGAGTCATTAACCATCAATAATTGGGCGCTAACATCCAATTATTGATGCCAACACTCATTAGAATTTGCACATGCATCTGGCTGCTTGCTATTCTATAAGGCAAGGCACCTAATTCTAATAGCGTGTAACTCAAAAGGGGGCATGGCCAGGGCTGTGTCGAGGGTCTTCCAAAATGCTGCATGCATAGTTATAGAATACTGCTTCAGTGTACCTAACTTGGGTACTGACATTTACACCCGGTAGAGGAGGTAGAGAAAAAGACTGTCCCCCCCGATCTTGAAAAACATCTAACCGGTCAGGAACAGCATCTGGTCCCTTAAATAGCACTTAACTGGCTATCCAGACTATTCCCAGTTAGCAGCTAGGAGATAACTGGCTATATGAGACGATATAGCTGGCTATCCATGAATATTCACCACATAACCGGCTATTATAAGTGGCTACATTGGGCCGATTAAATAGCTGGAATACCTTTGACTGGTTTAAACTTAACCGGCTATCTCAGAAGATCAACTTCGACGGTTAAGTTTAAACTGGCCAAAAATAAACATATATTCAATGTTGGTCACCGGAAACAGCCCAGCATTGAACATCTAGGCTGACTGCCGACTGCAGGAGTTAACCAGGCTCCCTCCTGCAGTCTGAATATTAGCTTACATAATATCACCAGAAGGACAGAAAATATTAGGAGTGGCGTTTTCACACACAAAAAAAATAGAAAACAGAGAGTAGGGTTAAATGGCCAGTATTCTCAATGGAGAAGGGTAGATAGTGGGGTTCCCCAGGGGTCTGTGCTGGGACTGCTGTTTTTTAATATATTTATAAATGATCTAGAGATGGGAATAAACTACTGAGGTAATTAAATTTGCTGCTGACACAAAGTTATTCAAAGTTGTTAAATCACCAGAGGATTGTGAAAAATTACAAGAGGACCTTATGAGACTGAGAGACTGGGCATCTAAATGGCAGATGACGTTTAATGTGAGCAAGTGCAAAGTAATGCATGTGGGAAAGAGGAACCCGAATTTTAGCTACATAATGCAAGTTTCCACGTTAGGAGTCACCGACCAGGAAAGGTAGTTTTGACGTATCATCGTTGATGATATGTCGAAATCCTCTGCTCAGGGTGTGATGGTGCATAAAAAAGCAAATAGGATATTAGGTATTATTAGGAAAGAAATGGAAAACAAAAAAGAGGATAAAATGCCTTTGTATTGCTCAATGGTGCGACCGCACCATGAATATTGTGCTCAGTTCTGGTCACTGCATCTCAAACAAGATATAGTGGAATTAGAAAAGGTACAGGGAAGGGCGACGAAAAAGAAAAATGAGATGGGATGACTTCCCTATGAGGAAAGGCTAAAGTGGCTAGGGCTCTTCAGCTTGGAGAAAAGATGGCTGAGGGGAGATATGATAGAGGTCTATAAAATAATGAGTGGAGTGGAACGGGTAGACGTGAATCACTTGTTTACTCTTTCCAAAAATACTAGGACTAGGGGGCACGCAATGAAGCTACGAAGTAGTAAATTTAAAATGAATCAGAGAAAATATTTCTTCACTCAATGTGTAATTAAACTTTGGAATTTGTTGCCAGAGAATGTAGTAAAAGCAGTTAGTTTGCAGGGTTTATAAAAGGTTTGGATGGTTTCCTAAAGGAAAAGTTCATAGACCATGATTAAAATGAACTTGGGGAAAATCCACTGTTTATTTCTAGAATAAGCAACATAAAATATATTGTACTGTTTTGGGTCTGCCACACAATCTGGCCATTTTCTAGCATGGTGGAAAAAGGTTGGAAATGTAATTTGTGTCAGTAATGGCCGTGCGTTCATTTCACAATTGGTGTGTGGCCATTCTTGCCTAAGCCCTTAGTGTCACCTTTTTTGCTGACAGTAAGGGCTCACACACTAATCCTGCTTTAATCGGGCAACATGCAGAGATTGCCATGCGCTGCCTGATTACTGAAGGACATGCCAACTCACCGCCCCTTCTGCTAGAAAATAACTTATACTATCTAGTGTGGGGATTGGCATGCGCTGATTATAGAATACCATGGGGCACCATTTTGCCACATGCCACCCACACAGTAGCCCTACCGCCCTTTAGTAAAGGGCCCCTAAATGAGACAGGGGCATGTGTAGCTTAAAATAATCTGAATCTACCCTTCTAAGTGGGAGCACTACCTACTGTGCATGCTTGACCCCCTGTTTTATGCCCCCTTGCAAATATGCACTATGCAAGTTAAGTGGATACTTTTAGAACAGTATCTAGAGCCCTGCTAGCATTTATGTGGGTATGCACACACATACATGAGTAAGTGCTAGGATCAAGACATTTAGGGATCCTTTTACTAAGCCGCAGGAAACTGTGGCCTGTAGTAGTGTAGGCATGTGTTTTTGGCACGCACTGGGCCATTTTTTACAGTGGCTGGGAAAAAAAGCACTTTTAAATGGGGGCAGTAAATCGCCATGTGCTAAAATTCAAAGTAGCGCATGGCTATTTACTGCTTGAGCCCTTTCCGCCACCCATTGACATAGTGGTAAGGGCTCACTTGCTACATGCGCAGTACTTATACAGCACATGCAAATATGGCTGTGTTGCCATTTACTGCAAGGAATGCCCCCTGCAATACAACATAAAAAAATATTTTCTACCGCAGGAAACAGTGCACGCCAACTTTGAAATTACCGCCGGATGGGCGCACTAACCGTATGGTAATGTTGATTTGGCACATGCTACACACGCAGTAGCCCTACCACTGCTTTGTAAAAGGGCCTCTTAAATATGTAATGCACATGTAAATGTAGTCAACTAGATTATAGAATTGCCCTTCATGAGTGATTTTTTGTTTACAATTTTCAATAACATGCAAACGAAAATGTCTTTGCACACTTATTTTCGAATTACAACCATAGATGAATTGCTATTTTTTTTTCTTCTGGCCCCATAACGAATTTTCGTGCACAATTGTTATACTATTGATTTCTATCTGTACATGAAAAGGCCACTGACTCTCAGGAAATTCCACAAGTTTAGTACATTAGTCTCCTTCTCTACCCAGATTTGCAAATTGACAATCTGAGGAGAAGATACACAAAGAACTCAACTGATTTATCTCTGGCATTCAAGCATTGCATAAAACAGTCTTTGTGCTGATTATAGTTAAGAAAAGTGTAAATTCACCATTATTATGTTTAACGACCTTTTCCTTCCAAATAGCATTTTTTTTTAATCCTGAAAGAAGGATGACTATGAAATACTTTTCTGCTGAGAGAAAAAAAAAGGTTTCTCATATTTATTCCGTTTTCCAGTTTCTCAAGGTTTTGCATTAAATGAGAAACCTCAGTTAGTAGCTCCTGCATTGCCTGTTTCTGGTGTTAATTATCTTTTGTTTGCCCTTGATAATCCTCAGGTTGGTATGCAGATAATGAAGGCTGCAGAATCATCTCAAAAGTGCACAAAAAACAAAGGCATTGTCAATTCGGCATCACAACACTTTATAAATTATGAATGTTATCTGCATTAAGGAGAGTAGTAGACTCTTAAAATTACCCCTATGAATAGATCAAATTACAAGTATTATTACATTTCACTTTATTAAGTGCATCTTGGTAGTTATTAGAACAAATGAGCATGCTCTCTCAATTACTTTATAGCATTAGAACTAAAAAAATTATGCATCAACATTACCAAATGCATAATGTGGTATTGTGTATTAATTACCCTAAACAATATTTTTCAGGTTATATGAAGCCAGTTTTCTTACCTATTGAACAATAGCATTTTTATTAGTTTATTAAAATTCCATTTCTGGGCTATTTTTTTGTTTAAATAAAGACACTGGCTACTATTGGCAGTGCAAGCTTTTAAATCACCCACATTTGCAACCTGAATAGTAAGCATCTAAAATTACATTACAAGAAACACTACTAAACATATTATGCGAGATAATATATGGAGTAGTTAAAATCTGGTGTGTCAAAAAGCCATATTAGAACACTTCCTTACAATATAATAAGACAGCATTGTCTTTCCCAAAAAAAGATGCTTTCTTTTTGTCTACCTTCCCTTTCTTTTCATGCTGTAATCTTTTTCCAAACATTATTCCTTTTGAATGCAATTTTCAATGAACATTTACTATTTTTTTGTAATGTAATATTAAGTGAAAGAACACTACAACAGTATACATTAACTTGAACATTAATTTTAACTGTGAACCCCTCTAGCATAACATAGTAAAATAGTAACATAGGGGTCCTTTTACTAAGGTGCACTGAAAAATGGCCTGCGGTAGAGTAGGCGCAGGTTTTGGGTGCGCACAGAATCATTTTTCAGCGCACCTGTAAAAAAGGCCTTTTTAACATTTTTGCCGAAAATGGACGTGCGGCAAAATGAAAATTGCCGTGCATCCATTTTGGGTCTGAGACCTTACCACCAGCCATTGACCTAGCCGTAACATCTCACACAGTAACCGGGTGGTAATGACCTACGCATGCCAAATGCCACTTGGCATGCGTCCGATACGCACGGCAGAAAATAAAAATTATTTTTTGGCCATGCATATAGGACGCGTGCCAAAAATGAAATTACCAAAAGAGCCACATGGTAGTTGTGCAGTAACTCCGTTTTGGCACATGTTGGGCATGCATAGACACTTATGTGGCTTAGTAAAAGGGCCCCATAGTAAACGATGGCAGATGAAGACTTGTATAGTCTATCCAGTTTGCCCAACAATTTGGCTGCAGCATAACTTAATCATGCAATGTTATATGAAAGCAACATACAAAACAATGTGCCATTATATCCATCCCATACTATGTCTAATTGCAGGGTGGGTTGCCCCCAAAATCACAGATATAATACCTGAAAGTTGCTAACTTTTGGATTCTTTTCTAAAATTAAATTATAAAAGTATTATGTACAGACCATAGAAATCTCTGTATAAAAGCCCTTTTTTCACTTGAGCTAGACTGCCTTTAAAGCACTAGTGCAACCATCAAGCCACTTATCCAAGTCTTCAGCTGTCTACATTCTCTGTTCTGTCCAATTATGGGGGTTATCAAATACTTTTTCTTCCACATTCCACCCTCAGTCCTCATCTGTAGAAGATGTGGGCCAACCATTCCATCGGCAAATTCATACAACTTTTTTGAGCTTGGATTAACCTCTCAGTAAATGGCAATTCACGCTAATTGCAGTCAGTTTTACCCACTGCTCCTCATACTCTACACCCCTTCATGCCCTCTTCAAAGTGTAAAGGTCATTTAAATTGTGCTTTGATTCCATGCTGTATCTATTTAGGGATCCTCTGTGTTTTTGGTCACTATATTTATTCCCACCAGCTCACCCAGGAGAATATTCCAGGCATCCAGCAACCTCTCTGTGAAATTGTACTACCTAATGTTACTTCTAAATCTATACCTTGCAACCTCAATTCATGTCCTTTAGTTCTACTGTCTCCCCATCTTTCTTGTCCTCTCATCCTCGTTCGACTTGGTTGATCATGCTCTCCTTCTGAATTGTCTTAGTTCTATTGGGATCTCTGGTACTGTCTACTCGTGGTTTCACAGTTTTCTTTCTTATCAACTCAGTCATTCAAGATATTTTCCCTTTAATTATCCTGTTCTTTCTGGTGTCTCTCAATGTTCTATTTTATCCCCTACACTATTCAATATCTTTTTTGTCTCCTTTATTGACTATCACTAGGAAAATGATTGTCAGCCATTCTGTTATGCAGATGCTATATAGATTCTTTCTCACTCTTCATGCACCTCTTCTTCATCAGACACAATGAATACTTGTCTCACTATGGTGTCTGCTTGGTTGAAGGATAATGGTCTCTTTTTGAACAAAACTAAACGTGAAACTACAGTATTTTCTAATCTGAATTCACCTGTCCCTTCTCCAGTTCTTGATGGCACTCCTTTTCTTACAGTGATTCTGTTAAGATCTTAGGGGTAGTCTTTGATTCAAAACGTACTTTCAAAATGCAGATTGATAACATGACTAACTCTTCCTTTTTTGCTTTCTCGTGTATACTTTCAGTTCGGCCTTTCTTGTCACCATAATCTATCCGTTCTCTCATTTGTCACTTGTTATAACTAGGTTGGACTACTGTAATTCTCTGTACGCAGGCCTTCCAGTCTGTTCTTTAAAGCGTCTTTAGTTATTCCAATCAACATCAGTCAAACTCATTCATTGTGCACATTGTTTTGATCATGTTATTCCTCTTCTCTGCTTAGAACAATGGCTTCCAGTTTCCTATCATATTAGGTACAAGCTTCTTATGCTTGCTTTTAAGGGCTGCAACCCTACTGCTCCAGCGTACCCGCACAAACTCCTTGTTCCTTATACCCCCCTCACACTCTCTCTGATCCTCTTCATGTAATTTGCTTTGTGTTTTTCTCTACTACTGCTCTTCACTTATCTTTTTCCCGTGATACCTTTTTCAGTTACTTAGGCTCTAGGTTATGGAACAATCTCTCCCCCCCCCCCCCCCCATCTTAGAATTGATATGCCTCTTCAGTCTTTCAAAGTACTTTTGAAAACATTTCTCTTCTCCACTTTTCCCTCTGCTTAATTGCCCTTTCGTTTTTTACTTGTTTTTCTTTATTTTTTTTCTGCCTCCACTCAAAGTTTTAGAATGAGAAGAATTTTGTTTTTATTGTTATAAACGCTTAGTTGCCTATATAGACTCAATTTGTGGTATATCACATGTCTGGAAATAAATAAAATTTTAAAAAGCCAATATCAAAGACTTTGCTAAAATCTAAATATACCACATTTAGCGTTCTCCCTTGATTCATCTCTTTGGTCACCCAATCAAATCAATTAATCAGATTGGTCTGACGAGACCTGCTTCTAGTGAAACCGTGTTGCCTTGAGTCCTGTAATCCATTGGTAGGTCCTGTACTCCACTGGATTCCAAACACTTTACTATTCTCTGTTTTAAAAGTGTTTCCATCAATTTATTTGCCATAGAAGTCAGAGTAACTGGCCTGTAGGTCCCACTCTCTTCCTTCCACATTCCTGTTTGTCTTCTGTGGTCCTGCTTCCAGCCCTTCAGCTGTGAATACAGAACAGAAATATTTGTTAAGCAATTCCGCCTCATCTTTATCAATTTCTACATATTTCTCCCCTTCACCTTTGAATGTCACAGTGCCATTTTTGCATTTTCTCCTATCCTATCCTATCTATGTGTTATATACCACTCATTGGTCCACAGAGGACTTCGTGGTGGTTTACATATTCAAGAGAAACTCTTCATATGAAGAAAACATTACAAATTAGTAGAAACAAACAGTTAGTATACTAGATACATACCTTACTTCACTTAAAAATCATTGGAACGTAATATCCAGAAAGTTAATTAATACGCATACACGTAAGTCTTAAAAAAATTTCTGGAAGTGAAAATGTGATAACGCTTGTTTAATGTCCATAGGTAGTGAATTGCAAAGTCTTGTTCTTTGAACTGAAAATAAACTTTATGAATAGACTTATATGTTTTTAATTAAGGGATAACCCAAGCATAAAGTCCTGGCCCTGAGATGATATCACTAACATATCTAAAAAAATGTCTTGTCCCCCCCTTTTTACCATATTAGCTATTGTTTCTTCCATTTGCATTTTTGCTTTCCTGACTACTCTACCAGCTTCTCTTAGCTTTTCCAGACGGTCACCTGTCTTCCCCTTTCTGTGATCGCTTGTGGTTTATAAAGGCTAACCTCTTTTTCCTTACCTTCTCAACTATTTCTTTTAGAACCAAAGTGGCCTTCTTTTCCTCTTACTTACTCTATTAAGTCTAGAACCTTCAGTTTTTAATGAACTCTCTCTATACCTTTCTTAATATTAAACTGCACCATCTGGTGATCGCTGGATACCAGATGGTCACTAACTATAACATCTGAAACACTCTCCCCATTGGTAAGCACTAAGTCCAGTATGACCCCATCCCAAATGGGTTCCATTACCAACTGCTAGAATAGTTTCCCCTATAGAGAGTCCCTGCTTCTAAAAGACCATGCAATAGGTATACCCCAACCAACATCTGACATATTAAAATTACCTATTAATAGTATTTCTCCTGTGTTAACATAGTATGACTTGTGCTAAAATAACCCGTCTTAACAGTAGTCCATGTTGACAACTTCCTCTTTAAAAACTCAGTTGCATAAATGTACAGGAGGCAAGTCACTTTCAACTGAAAGTAAGCACTGGAACAAGGGGACATAGAATGTGAAAGGGGATAGACTCAGGGTTAAATGCTTCTTTTCAGAAAGGGCAGTGGGTGCATGGAATGGCCTGCCACATGAGGAAATGGAGACAAAGCTGTATCTGGCACAAGCACATAGGATCTCTAAAGAAAAGGAAGTCATAATAGATGGTATGGATTGGCAGACTAGATAGGTCATATGTTTCTCATCTGCCATCATTTTCTATACTTCTATGTTTCTTCACACTTGCACACTTCAACAAAGTGGAGAAAAACCACAGTTGAGTTAGGCATTTATCATATACAGTAGATCAAAATAGGGACAATCTCCTGATGTACCCTCTTAGTACTAGTGGACAGAAAGCAGATTATTTTCAAAGAATGTGGATGCCTCAAAATGCCCAAAAAAAGGATATCCATGTGTTTGAAACATCCAAAACCCAATTTCACAAAAACAGAAAAGGGACCTTTTTCAGTCACATCTAGGGTATAAAAAGGTGCTCTGACTGAGCAGCTGACCACTAGAGGGATTAAGGCATGACATTTCCTTAATACCTCAGTGGTTGCTGTTCCCCTTCATCTCCCCTGAATGAAACTGAGAGGGGATACCAGGTGCCATAACAGCTTCAGGTATTATGGGTATTCTTAGCAAAGGGGGAAGTGAGTCTGAGGAGTAGCCTACTGGTTAGTATAATGGGATTTAAACAGTGCTTCTTTTTGTAGGAAAAAAGGTACCGGTACTCATTATGGGTTGGATCACCATCTATGGCTCTGCCCCTATAGTAGCCACACCCACAGTAGCAATACCCCTTATACCAGCCATGGTGCATATAAGCAGTAACATTGAAAATACTATACCAGTATAGGAGAAAAAAATAACTTGTGATTTTTTTCATTATAAATAATTTCTATAAGCTATTACAGCTCTAGTATACCCACAGCAAAATAAGGCAGCAGATATAAATTCTCAAATTGGACATCTTCCAAACACTAAAATGAAAATAAAATGATTTTTTTTTCTACCTTTGTTGTCTAGTGACTTTGTTTTTCTGATCATGTTGTTCCCAGTCTCTGATTCTGCTGCTCTCTCTGTTCCCTTAACTCTGTTTCCAGGGCTTCCTTTCCATTTATTTCTTTGCTTTCCTCCTTTCTTCTTCATTTCTTGCCCTACATCCATAGGTAAAAGCTGGGTCCTCCACAGACCTGTCTGTAGAAGGTACAGAGTGGATCCAGCTTTTGCCTATTTTATTCATCCATGTGTAGTTTTTCTCCTGTTTTCCCTTTCCCTCATTTCATCAGTATGCATCTCCTTCCTCTTTCCATCCACATCTAGAATTTTTCCTCTCCCCCTCCATCCATGTCCAGCATTTCTCCTCTCTCCTCTCCTCCATCCATGTTCATCTCACTTCCTCTCTGTTCCCTCCCCTCCATCCATGTCCAGCATTTCAACTCTCTCTCCCCTCCCCTCCATGCATGTCCAGAATTTCTCCTCTCCCCCTCCACTCCATTCATGTGCATCTACATCCTCTGTCTTCCCTCACCTCCATCGATGTCCAGTATTTCTCCTCTCTCCCTTCCGCTTCAACCATGTGCATCTCCTTCCTCTGTCTTTCCTTCCCTCCAACATTTCTCCTCTCCTCCCTGCCCTCCACTCCAACCATGTCCAACATTTCTCCTTTCTCCCCTCCCCTCCATCCATGTGCATCTCCTTCCTGTCTTCCCTCTCCTCCATCCATGTCCAGCATTTCTCCTGCCCTTCCCTCCATCCATCCATGTCCAGCGATTCTCCTCTCTCCCTGCCCTCTATGTCCAGCGATTCTCCTCCACCCTCCCCTCCCATCTATGTCCAGCGATTTCTACTCTCACCCCTGCCCTCCCCTCCTATCCATGTCCAGCAATTCTCCTTTGCCCCTATCCTCCCCTCCATGTCCAGAAACTCACCCCAGCCTCCACCTGCCCCCCCTTTTAAGCCCCCGTCAAGTTCCAGTACCAACCCCAACCCTACCTGCCTGCCCTTAGCTCCTCAACAGTCCTGCTTTCTGTTCCTGCCGTCCCACGATGCGTTTAAATCTTTTTCTTTTTTGCCTGAAGTTGCAGTGCCGGTGTTAGTGAAAGGACCAGGCTTGCTTCCTCCAGCCTTCCTTTCATTAGTTCATTCCCTCTCAATGTCCCGCCCTCGCGGAAACACTGAGAGGGAATGAACTAACAAATGGAAGACTGGAGGAGGTGAGCATGGTCCTTTCACTAATGCCGCCGTCAGCGCTGCAACTTCAGGCAAAAAAAGATTTAAACGCGTTATGGGGCGCAGGAATAGAAAGCAGGGCTGTCGGGGAGCTAAGGATGGGCAGGTGAGCTGGTGAGCTGTCCCTAGGAAAAAAGGTGCTGGTACGTCGTACTGGCGCGTACCGACACAAAGAAGCACTGGATTTAAACCAAGGAACCCAGGTTCAAATCCCACTTTAAATATTTCTTTTTATTTTGGGCCCTCCAGATGCAGAAAATTATGTACTGTAGCTAAATATATAAGCCACCTGCAAGCCTGAAAACTATTGAAGTGATGAACATTCAGGTACAGTATATATTTTTCTGTTCCTATAGGCTCACAGAAAATAATTAATAGTGGAATTTGAACCTTGGTTCCTTGTTTTGAAGTCCACTGCACTGACCACTAGACTGCCCCTCTACTCTGCAGGGACATCTGTGTGGCCATTCTTCTAAGAATGCTGCCAGACAGATGTCCTTGTCCCTGCTTTTTTGCTGTTCCTAAGCTGGATGTTCAGTTTGTAAAATGACTGTTCTTGCTGGATGTCCTCAGCATATGAATGCCCATCTTGCATATTTTTGAATATGAAATCCTGACGTATTTCCTGTTGGAAAAGACATGTGAGATGGATGTTCATTTTGGACATTATGAACTGGATATCCTTTTGAAAATGCCCCTCTATAGGTTCAGAAAAGATTGTGATGGTTTCAAAGATTTTAAAACTGATATAACCTCAGTATCAAAGATCATCGCAAATTGGTGCAATCTGGTGTTTGCCACATAGAGTGAGGGAGCCAGACAGTATATTAAAATTCTGAATATACATCACTATTTTATCAATTTTTTCACCAAGTATAAAATTAGTACTTAGCTCTATGTTTCTATTCGTTTGTGTCAAATATTTCACTATCTCAAATGGCTCCTTTGGCTGATTCAAAGCAGATTCAGTTTTTGATTAAAAATGAACAGCCCTAGCAGCATTAACTGCCTACTTATATTCTAAGGATTTTAAATGAAAAGAATCTCAATCGTCTGTTGAAAAAGATTTCTCTCAAGCTCTCTCTGATTTTTGAGAGGCTTACTTTACTTCTTTCGGTGCTGAACTATACCAGGGAGCCTTATGTTTGCCATTGATAATAAGGCATTGATCATGGAATGTTATATTCCTGACTATCAAATGACTGTAAATCATGCAGCAGGTAGCCAAACTTCAGCCAAGGTCTGGGAGTCTAAATATTCTTCGGCTAGTAACTTAAAGTGTGGAAAATTGTTCACCAGCCCAATAAATTTGTTAGTGAATGTATTTCTAAAGTATGAAATTACTGGACAGTAAAAGGCCCAGAATGATGTGGCCACTGACGTACATGTATATGTCATCAAATACATGAAGGGAAGGGTGGCCAAGGTTCTTCGAAACAACTGGGATGTTATGAAATCCCATCCTGTGTTTGAAAACCATTTTCTACATATAGCCTTTTCAAGGGGTTCGCAATTTAAAGGTGCTACTTAGTCCTGTGTTGTTTCCTCGAGACGTTGCAATTGGGGCAACCTAAAGGACATTCTAAATATGATCACTGTACCACATGAAAGATTACAAAGGAATGCAAAGAATTTCTGAATCCGGTGGATGATAAATTGTATTGTCTCAGAAACACTACTAACTGCAAGTCCTGTGGGGTGGTGTATTTGATCAGATGTCCTTGCAATAAGATATACATTGGGAATACCACACGGAGTTTACATATTAGAATGAATGAGCAAAGGTACAATTTGTTTCATCGTGAAAAAGGTGCCCCTCTGATGGCACACAGTGTTCTTCATTAACATGAATTTGAGGACTTTGAATGTCATGCTATGAAATTGATCGCCCCAAGCATTAGAGATGATGATTGGGATCAACAGTTGTTACATTGTGAGCAATATTGGATCTTTCAGTTCCAATCAATGGAAACAAGGAGTTTGATTGAAGCCATTCAGTGTTTTTGTGATTTCATTTCCCTGGTTGTAATTTCAATAAAATTGATGTTTTCAAATTTTTGACGTCATTTTTTCACATCGTTGATGGTGTTTTAGTTAAATATTGGCGCCATGTTTGTGATACTTTTTCTGCCTGGCAGCATGGTATGTGTTTGGTTGGAAGCACTCAAGTAAGTCTGTATATTAAAAGTATGAAATTTCCCCTGAAGAAGACTGCTATTGGAGAAACAGGTGCCGGTTGGAATCTTTTATGAAGTCAAGTCAAGTTACATGCCTCTTTTTCTGCTGCATGATATAAGTTTCAGAGGCAGAACTGACACAAAATACTATCCTGTGTGTCGGAACTTAACAATTAGAGAGAAGACTAAGGAAGACCATGTAGTCAGAAAATCTGTTTGTCCCGTAGAGAGTGGAATCATATCCATATGTAAATTAATATTGCATAAAATAAAAGTGCTATATAGTCACATGATAAAAATAAAATCAATAAAAGGTGAAAAATCAGCAATTAAATGATCTTTAAGAGTTGACAAGCAATAATGCATCAATGGGACTTCTATAAGTAGAGAAAAACTAACTGAAGGCCATTCTTATATACATGTATAACAAGAACTCCACCTCCCTTTTTTATATTATGACATTTAGGGGCCCTTTTACCAAACTCCGGTAAAAAGTGACCATAGCTCGACCTTACACGGGTCATTCTGTTTTCTGTATTAATGGCCATGCACTAATTTTCCAATTAACGCTAATCAGTTAGCACGCTGCAATGTTAGCACAGAGCATGCCCACATTCCGCTCTCAGACCCAACTCAGCACTAAAAAATAATAAAATAATAAAAACTTGCACACACCAATCCCAAAATTGCCATGGGATGCCTGAGTGTGCCCTATGGTAAGGCATTTTTAGCTGTCATAGGCATGCGTTAGTGCTTACCACAGCTTATTAAAAGGACCCCTAAGTATTCCATGTGTAGGACTAAGGACAACATTGTTTCATCATAACAATATCAGAGACCAACATCAAGAACTCAGTTATACATGTCAGGTCTGACTTCTTAAGGATAAATCAAATCATAAATCAGTACAGACTTATGGTCTAATATTAATAAAAATGACATTTAATGAGATCTAAAACTTTTGATATGATTGATGATAGTTTCAGAAGAGTGTGTTAGCAGAACCTGCCTATGAATACAGAGTGACCTAACGGTATGGGATCTGACATGGTTTGATATCTCATCACAATGATCTTGACCCCAGATTATGAGAATGGAACCCATGGTGGTTACTTTAGAAGTTCTATCCCTGTTTTGGACATCTGAAAACTGACATTTAGACATCTATATTGCATAAACATCCATATATCAATTTTATAAAGCCAGAATATGAATGCCTAAAATTGCTATATGTCCGTATGGCAAGGGGGTGGTGGTCTGGGCATGTTTTGTGCAGTCTTGATGCAGAGGTAAATGGGAAAACAGTATTTTGTCTGAAGGCAGGACAATTACTGCTACTTTTATTATATGTTCTTACCTCGTTGCTCTGAGAAGGTATTAAACAATGGAAATAAGACTGCATGCTATTGTTGTTATTGGCAGACCTGTATTTCTTAGCAAGAATACCTGCATATATGTGTTACCCTTGATGCATACAATTTGTCACCAAACAATGGCCTGTATTGGGTCTCTTTAAGTAGAAAAAGTGAATTTTTTGGACACCACAGTCTCAATCAGTGATGGCTGTATACAAACATCTATATACAAGAAACCCACAGACAGATGCAGCTACCTCCACAACTCCAGCTTCCACCCTTCACATACAAAAAGATCCATTATTTACAGCCAAGCCACAAGATACCACCATATCTGCTCGGACCCAGAGGATAGAGACAGACACCTTGAAACCCTGACTGCATCTTTCAAACAGAAAGGCTACAATCCCCAAATAATCTCCAAGAATATTGCCTCCTCCCTCAAAACACCCAGGGAAAATCTGCTACAGTACAAAGAAAAAAAAAGCCACAGACAGAATTCCCCTTGTAGTGACATACAACCCAGAGCTGGAGAAACTGAAGAAAATCATAAGAGACCTACAGCCGCTACTCCAGGAAGATGAATTACTGAAAGAGATATTTCCATCCCCACCAGTGCTGGCCTTCCGACAGCCACCAAACTTAAAACACAAGCTGATCAGAAGTAAACTCCCAACACAGACGGAAAAAGAAAAGGGCACGTTTCCCTGTAACACATCCAGCTGCAAACTATGCCAAAACATTTCACAAGACCCCACAGTCATTCACAAGGGAAAAATATTCAACATAAAGAACTATTTTACATGCTCATCTTCCAATGTGGTATATATCATTCAGTGTAAAAAATGTAACGAAGGATGCTATATTGGAGAAACAGGCCAGATGCTTAAGACAAGTTTCAATCTGCACAGACATCACATGAAAATAGCCGGTGCCAGTCAAGCCCCCACCCCTGTGGGCCAACACTTTACAAGACCAGAACACTGCACCAGTGATTTCACAGTAAGAATACTGAAAGGTAATTTTAAAACAATACAGGAACATAAGACCTTTGAAATAAGAATGATTGAATATTTTGACACCCAACAAACAGGACTTAATAAGGATCTGGGTTTTCTAACCCATTATAAACCATAAAGCTGTATTTCTCTGTTTATTACCCTCCTCTCACCTACCAACACCCATCCTGTTAGAATATCAATGAAATGCTTTGATGTCCCCATGCATACCCCCACCCTCCCTCTCTGTCAGACTGTCAAAGTAATGCTTTGATGTTTCTCTTATATATACTATCTGCTACCACATTTGCTTATTTCCGATCTGATGAAGAAGGGCAACCTTCAAAAGCTAATCAAGAAAAGTATTAAGTTATGTCGATTAAAAAAGGTATCATCTTATTTTCTTTTCCATGTTTTATTTTGTTTGGGTCTCTTTAATAAAGAACTGCTCATTGTTCTGCTCCTAATGGTCCATTTGTGGTAAATGCAATATAAAATGTTGATGTACATGCATTCAAACAGAAAAAAAAGTACAATCAAGCTCTCAAGACTGGAACAATGTAGAAATTTTTTAATGTCAAAGACCCGGCACAGGCCATGTCTCAGTGCTGAAAGGCCCCCCTCGGGGGTCAAAATAGTAAACTCTTTGATAGAAAATGAAGTCCAAAGTAATACTTCTAAGAACACATTAAGTTAGGCAGCAGGTTATACCAAAGGTGTACAAACACAGTGATGGTTTTCAGCAATTCCTTCCCTGCCACAACACGATTATGTTTTGACTTGTGTAAACTGCTTAGAAGCCAGTTCTAGGCATGTACGGTGTATCAAACATTTGTAAATAAATGTATCCCCCCATATAGCATATAAAGCTACTATACAACAGAATGCCCACTGTTCAAAGTATTTCCTACCTTGTGCAACTTCGGGCCACATGTTTTGGCATTGTGGATTAAAAACTGGTTAAAAGATAGAAAACAGAGTCTAGTGCTTTTTAATGTATTTATAAATGACCTAGAGATGGGAATAACTAGTGAGGTAATTAAATTCGCCGATGACACAAAATTATTCAGGGTCGTCAAGTCGCAGGAGGAATGTGAACGATTACAGGAGGACCTTGCGAGACTGGGAGAATGGGCGTGCAAGTGGCAGATGAAGTTCAATGTTGACAAGTGCAAAGTGATGCATGTGGGTAAGAGGAACCCGAATTATAGCTACGTCTTGCAAGGTTCCGCGTTAGGAGTTACAGATCAAGAAAGGGATCTGGGTGTCGTCGTCGATGATACGCTGAAACCTTCTGCTCAGTGTGCTGCTGCGGCTAGGAAAGCGAATAGAATGTTGGGTGTTATTAGGAAGGGTATGGAGTCCAGGTGTGCGGATGTTATAATGCCGTTGTATCGCTCCATGGTGCGACCGCACCTGGAGTATTGTGTTCAGTACTGGTCTCCGTATCTCAAAAAAGATATAGTAGAATTGGAAAAGGTACAGCGAAGGGCGACGAAAATGATAGTGGGGATGGGACGACTTTCCTATGAAGAGAGGCTGAGAAGGCTAGGGCTTTTCAGCTTGGAGAAGAGACGGCTGAGGGGAGATATGATAGAAGTGTATAAAATAATGAGTGGAATGGATCGGGTGGATGTGAAGCGACTGTTCACGCTATCCAAAAATACTAGGACTAGAGGGCATGAGTTGAAGCTACAGTGTGGTAAATTTAAAACGAATCGGAGAAAATTTTTCTTCACCCAACGTGTAATTAGACTCTGGAATTCATTGCCGGAGAACGTGGTACGGGCGGTTAGCTTGACGGAGTTTAAAAAGGGGTTAGATAGATTCCTAAAGGACAAGTCCATAGACCGCTATTAAATGGACTGGAAAAATTCCTCATTTTTAGGTATAACTTGTCTGGAATGTTTTTACGTTTGGGGAGCGTGCCAGGTGCCCTTGACCTGGATTGGCCACTGTCGGTGACAGGATGCTGGGCTAGATGGACCTTTGGTCTTTCCCAGTATGGCACTACTTATGTACTTATGTACTTATGTAGTGTTAAATGATCAGTATTCTTGATGAAAAGGGGAAGATAGTGGGATTCCCTAGGGGTCTGTGTTGGGACCGCTGCTTTTAAACATATTTATAAATGACCTAGAGATGGGAGTAACTAGTGAGGTAATTAAATTTGCTGATAACACAAAGTTATTCAAAATTGTTAAATTGAAAGAGGATTGTGAAAAAGTACAAGAGGTCCTTACGAGAATGGGAGACTGGGCATCCAAATGGTAGATAATGTTAAATACAAGCAAGTCTAAAGTAATGCATGTGAGAAACATGAACCCAAACTATAGCTATGTGATGCAAGGATCCCTCATTAAGAGTCACAGACCAGGAAAGGGATCTAGGTGTCATCACTGATGATATGTTGAAACCCTCTGCTCACTGTGCATCAGTGGTTAAGAAAGCAAACAGAATGTTAGGTATTATTAGGAAAGGAATGGAAAACAAAAATGACATTATAATGCTTTGTATCACTCAATGGTGTGACCACACCTCGAATACTATGTGCAATTCTTGTCACTGCATCTCAAACAAGATAGTGGAATTAGAGATGTTACAGAGACAAAAATGAAGGGAATGTGAAGATTTCCCTATGATGAATGGCTAAAGTGGCTAGGGCTGTTCAGCTTGGAGCAGAGCCGGTTGAGGTGAGATATGATAGAGGTCTATAAAATAATGAGTGGAGTGGAATGGATAGACGTGAATCACTTGTCTACTCTTTGCAAAAATACTAGGACTAGGGGGCTCGCAATGAAGCTACTATGTAGTAAATTTAAAACAAACAGGAGAAAATATTTCTTCCCTCAACATGTAATTAAACTCTGGGATCTGTTGCCAGAGAATGTGGTAAAAGCAGTTCACTTAGTAGGGTTTAAAATGGTTTTGATAATTTCCTAAATGTCCATAAGCCATTGTTAAGATGGACTTTAGAAAATCCACTGCTTATTTCTAGGATGAGCAGCATAAAATTTGTTTTACTGTTTTGGGATCTTGCCAGGTACTTGTTCCCTGGATTGACACTGTTGGAAACTGTTGGTTGATTGCAGACCCCCCCCCCCCCCCCCCATCCTTAATAAATTGGAGATTGTTAATGATAAATCTGCTAACAATGGAATGATGGAATATTGGTCTTTTTGATTCATCTCCTGGAAAGAAGTTTTGCTGTACTTGGGAACTATTTTGGAATTCATGAACTCAAGTGGCACGAAGCAGACTATTAAAAACATGAACTGGAACATGGATTATTATCAGGTTACCATGGTGCTGCTAAGTAATATCTTTATACTGGCATGGGGCTAGGGCATGTGGGGTTACCAATAAAAATGATACCAAGAATGTATGCTTATTTGTCATGGAAAATTGCATTGCTGTGTTGTCCTGAGTAAATTAATATGGTAAAAATGAGAGGAAAGTGGGAATGAGACAGGACAGGACCACAGTAGTAATTCAGTAAATTAAGGTTTATTGGAACACGAAATGACTCAGCACAACGTTGTGTTTCGGCCAAAAGGCCTACATCAGGAGTCTATGGATTAAAACCAATATATAAAAATGAAATACAAACAGAAAAATTAAATAAAAATAAGCAAATTATAAACATATCAGATTCAACAGTAATGTGCAGTATGAGTGTATGTATTTATTATATTTTTAACACTTATAATGTAGATGCAACACACAAATATAAGTATTTTATGAATAATACAAGAACAAAAACATGATAAAAGTGCAATATAAAAGAATAGTAATATTCCATACATAAAACATGACACATTTTTACCAAGCATATAACAAAATGTATATTAAAAATATACATTACAAAAGAAGATCATTGTAATGAGAATGAATTGTTATAATGGGATGAAAAAAAATAAAAAATATATCCATAAATTTAATAAAAGCAATGAAAATATTTATTTGGATAAACATAGAGTGTAATCTTGATGAATTGTGTGATGAGAAATTCAACATAAGTTTATGTTTGTATGATCAAATTAAGTAAAGTCTGGATAATCTTGTAATGAAAATGTAACCTAGATCAACGTGCGAGAAAAGATAATGTGGTATAAAAAAAACCCCAAAAGCTATGTGTTTGTTACACAAACAATAAAATCTTAAAGAGACTGACCTCTATATTAATAACAAATGAACGTCCAGAAGTAGCAACGATAAATTGTAATGGTCTAAACAAATGAAAACATAATTACTAAAAATATATATAATATAACATAAGGCAATAGTGTACTAGTGTATATTTAAAATATGAAAAGAATTAATCAAAACTACCTCATATGAAGACCACAGAGGGAGCAAAAAAAAAGACATTTGAATGATTGAGTATAGGAGTGATGAAAAAATGTGAACAGAATGAAGAATGCGCTAGCATGCCTGGAGAATTCTGAGAATGTAGAGCGGAAACCATTAAATCTTAAAGAGTCAAACTGCATGCGCACAGGTAGGAAGCAATCTAAAAAGCTCTAGTGGATGGTGATGATGTAGACAGAAATAGGGATTATGCTCTGTCACTGGAGCAATGTTTAAATGTGGCAGTAAAGATAAAATAGTAGCAGTCTGTGGTGAAAGAAAAACTAAATAATGGATAACATCTAGAATATGGCAGCTCAAGTGAAATCGTGAACAAAGTGAGGTTGAGAAAAAGCGGAGTGAATGAAACAAAGTATATTTCAACCTCACCTTTAAAAAGACCGTTGATTTAAAATTTTTGCAGGATCATGAGTAAGGCACTGTAGTAAGCAGTATAGAAAACAGCTGATGGGCTAGGTCCGTATTTAAAAGAAAAAGTGAGCGAAAAACAGAGAATGTGATGATGTCAGGAAAACATCCACAGTTAGCGGCTGTAACTGTAAAACAATGTGCACACAAAATTTTATTATAAAGGAAAGAGGAGACATAACGGGAAAAGAAACCAAGTTGGAATGTGATCTAAAAGAATGTGCATTTTAAAACATATGTGCTTATAAAAACTATGACGTATGATCTATACTTATACCTGACGTGCCTACAGTAAACAGTGAGCGGATGGGTGAACATGAGTTTATGGATACTCAAGATGCAGCTAAGAGATCAACAGTGCAGCTAAGATGAACAATGTGTCCAAGAGGTAGTGTGGAGCAAATGCAAAATGTGTGAATGAGATTGTGATTAAGTGACCTTTGATAACCAATTAAAGGGCAGCAACAAGAATTTAAATATGAACATTGTCTTCAAAATAGAAATAAAAATAAAAAAAGCTTTTGTACTGGATCTTATAGCTTCTAGAATGAAGTGATGTGGATATCATGTAAACGAGAAAAAGAAAAATTGGAATTAGAAATAATATATTGTGAAAACTGCAAAGAAAACTAATTTGTCGATTGAATACACTGTGTTACTCATCACAATAAATATGGCGCATACCACATTGTCTATCGATACAGTGTCCCATGCACCCCACATCTCCTTTACAGTGGATCCTTTTTCTTTGAAAGATTCAATGGCTTGTTGTATGACATTAGCTAAGGAGAGCTCGTAATCCCCGGTGACACTACTAGTACAGCCTGCTACTGAGGTATTTACCAGTGTGGAGGCAGATGTGGCTGCAAGAGCACTGGGCATCGTGCTGGTTGTGGAGCTAGTAGGCAAGGATGGGAGAACAGGGGCATTCTGTATGAGATATGCAGATGAAGGAATTGCTGAGGGTACTGAAAAGGTATCCTGCAGGCATTGTATGATGGCTGAGGCCCCATATTTATTTATTTTCTGGTGGAGTTCACAAATAAGTGCTTCCATATCTGGTTGCTCTGCCTGTACATCGGATGAGGTTCATGCATGTTGGACAGTGGCTAGACCGTGGCACTCTTCATAACCCGTCTATTTGCTGTAGTCTTGGAGCAGGGTGCTGGTTGCCTTTTGGCTGTCTTGCACATGCTTTTCGATGGTGGCATATTGCGAATAGTTCTGAGCAAGAAACCACAGTGTAAGCATCTTATTGTAGCATATCACATTGTATGACCCCCAGCATCTGTGACTCTCTGACAATAAATTATTAGCTAGTGTATAAAGCTGTAACAAACTGGGAACATAGATCTTCAAATATAGAGACACTGTAAAAATTACTGTCTGCAACCAACAAGATGGATGCCAGGATACCCACAAAATGGCCACCATGACATCATAGAGGCAGCCTCACTCAACATGGTTGCAGCAGTGTCCATCCCAACCAAAATGGCCACTGTACCATGTGCAACATGGCTTCATGAATTTCAAACACCATGGCAGGGATGCATACAAATAAAATGGCCACCAAGCCACATGGGGGCATGTGTCTGAAATTCTAAATGGCTGGCATACACAAGAGTGTCCCAGAAAAACAAACAGGCAGATGATCTGCAAGATCCAGAACAGCGAAAATGGAGCAAACTCACGTGATAAAGCAGAATTTATTCAATACAGATTAGTAATAACAACATATAATCTTCCTCTAACAGCCCAACAAGGCCATGTTTTGCCCTCTCATGGGCTGCATCAGGGGCTTAATGCACGCTTACTGCAAGTTAAAAATCACTACTGTGTAATGTGCTCAGGTGTCCCAATGGTAGTTATAGGTTCAGCGCATGCCAATCCCATGCTAAAAAATATAAAATATTTTTAACACGGGTGTGTTTAGGGGTGGAGAGTAGACATGCCCTGTGCTCATCAACAAATCACTGCATGTTGCAAATTACCTTAGTTTTAGCATGGGAGCCCTTACCGCCTCATAAATAGGTGGCGGTAAGGGCTCACGTGTTAATGGCCATACACTAATTGGGAAATTAGTGTATGGCCATTAACGTGAAAATTTGAAATAGTGGCCTCAGTGCACGGGGAATCCACATGCTAAAAATAACATAGGTCACTTTTTAGTGCAGCTTAGTAAAAAGGCCCCTAAGTTAGAAAAAGTATTTAAAATACTAAATGCAAAATACCATTTTGACGATCAACACTAAACATAAAATCCAAATTTTTTACATACTTTATTACTTTATAATGTCTGTTTTTCTTTTTCAAGGAAAACAAATGCAGAGTGGAAGAAAATCCAATCCAAGAAACCAGTCAGAACTCACGGAATGAGAACTCCAAATAGACTTTAATAGGACCCTACAAGGTCCGTGTTTCGGCTATAAAGCCTTCATCAGGGGTCTAAAAACATAACATACAAATAGAATGAGAATAATATATATGTTGAAAATTAAAAATTGAAATCATGTTAAACACAACATGGAGAATATTGTCTCAAGTAAAAGCATATAACACATAACATAGAAAACAATATCTCAAACAGAATAAAAACTGATATTTAAAAACTAATGTTTAAAAACACAGAAAATATAATATTAGCCATGTAAAATGTCCATATGCCGTCTAATGAATTTAATTTAAAACATCTTTAAATTGTATACATACACTATGGCATGTTGTGTTTAACATGATTTCAATTTTTAATTTTCAAAATTTGCCAAGATTTTCACCATCATTAAAATTGAAGAAATTGTCTGCTGTAGTCATGGAGGTACCTTCATTTATTTTACCAACATCTGAAGTGATTTTTCTTGCTTCATCTAGAAAGGCTGATTTCACCCAATGTTTCTTGTCAAGTGACACCCAGCGGAACTTGATATTAGGATGACTGACTGGTGCAGCATAAGTCTTAGAGGGGTCTTTTTAGAAAGGTGCGTAAAGCCCTACGCGCATCCAGCGTGCACCAGATCAGCATTACTGCCTGGCTACTGCGTGTCCCAGGTAGTAATTCTGAATTTGGCACATGTCAAAAATATGCGGTAGAAAATATTTTCTATTTTCTACCGCATGGCGCTTACCCAGCTGTGAATGGCAGTAGGTGAGACCTTACCGCTAAGTCAATGAATGGTAGTAAGGTCTCAGGTTGAAAATGGACGTGTGCTGGTATTTATTTTGCCGCCCGTCCATTTTCTGGCCCCTTTAAAAAAGCCCCTTTTTCCAGGACGCGGCAAAAACTGGCCTGGTGCACACCCAAAAGATACGCTCACACTTCCGCAGGCCACTTTTTGCTGTAGCTTAGTAAAAGGTCCTCAGAGCTACTAGAATACTAAAAAATGATGAGGGAAGCGTCTTTCAACACAGTGACTCAGTTCTTCTGCCACAGAACCACTGTGTTCCATAGCTCATACAATACTCAGCAACTTCTTTCTGACCTGCTGAATACTTGGCATGAGTAATCCAAGGTAACAGACTTTCTCTCCCTGAAGCTTATTTAAGGCCATGACAATAGTTGGCATAACACATGGTTCCATAAGGCGCTGGTATGTTATATTCCATCTAGTCTCATCAGGAGTACGAAGGGACAAACCTGTAATAGACTCAACAGCATCTGGAGCCTTTGTACTTCTACTTACGCTGTTTGGAACACTTTGCTAATACAGTTCTTATCTGGTGCTTGCAACTGCTTCCATCAGTGGTTATTAACTTCTGGAAGTCAGTGCTTACAATCAGATTAAGCATATGGCTTGCACAGCACATATGCTTAGGTAGGAAAACATCATTTTATTCCGAATCTCCAGGTCTACTCTTTGTAAACATCTACATTTTGTCCACATCTACTCTTTTTACTTCACCTACTACTTCATCAAAATCAGAACACTCATCCTCAAAGTCCTGTCCTCCTAACTTCACCCAAATCCATCTCTTCTGCTTCGCTTTCTTTTTCCCTGATATTCTGTGAATGCTTTAATGATATTTATTTTTCTGCACCTATATGTTACACATGGGTTCAAAAAGGGGGCATGGAAATGGAAGGGTCATGGGTAGAATGGGGGCATTCCTAACGTTTACGCACATTGTTATAGAATGAGGGGGGATGCGCACCTAATTTAGGCATGTACATTTGCACCAGTTTCAGTTGATGCAAATGGTCATACCTGAAGTTAGGCTCGATTTCCAGGCATAAGCACTCTTCTATAAACTATACCTAACCTTGGGGGTCTTTTACAAAGCGTCAGTAAGCCCAACGCAGGCTTACCAAATGTTAAATTGGGACTACCACCGGCTCAATGTGGCTGCCGTTGGTGGTTCCGCCCCGGTCATGTGCCATTTCCGGGGGAAAAAGAAAACCCTCGGAAATGACTTGAGTGACGGTAACCCAGCGATAATCGTGCATCTCCGTATGCTCCCTGGTTACCACTGGGTTACCATGGGAGCCCTTATTGCCACCTCAATGGGTGGTGGTAAGGGCTCCCCGCTGCATGAGCATGCGGTAAGAGTTCTCTTACCACATGGTCATGTTTGTCTGGGGGCTTTTTACCCGCCACTAGCACAGGGTCCTTTTTCCCGCAGCTTGGTAAAAGGACCCCTTTAAGCACAGCTTATAGAACAGTGTGTTTTTCGGTGACATATATGAAATTCACCCCTAAGCATACCCCATTATGGTACCTACATCTTGGCACCAAGTTATGGAATGTGCCCACAACATTTAAGACAGATATACAGTTCTGAGTCTTGGTCATTTCTGCCTTTTCCTATGCTTGAAGCTCCTCTATTCAGCGGATATATGGAGGTAGCGAATGTGTAAATCAGCCTCTTGGGACTGAAATAATTACTAATACAGGAAGTTTTCACAGCATCTGTCTAATGTGTAAATTACCTAAATTGTGACAAAAATGTAGTGTATAGTTGGAAAAATATTTAGTCAGGTTACTATGTACAGTACTTATAGGTAATTGGAAATACTAGTAAAATAAATACCTAATTTAGCCAATAGTTTGTGTATAATACACAGTTGAAACTAATGAGCATTTATAATGCACCAAGAGGTTCTGAAACAACTTGGTTTTTATTGAACTATAAAAAATATTTCAGAACAGTATGCAAGTATTTCAAAGCATGCTGCATAATATTAATAAGTAACTTGAAATACTTGTATTATACCTAGAATCATAATCAGACCATCCATTCACAATTAGTATTTGTAAAATACAAAGCTTTCTGAACAAATTAACTCATTCTTATTATATGTATAGAACCTATTGTATCTTGGCCTTATTTTTAAGAATCATGATTGGAATGTTATTGTTTGATCGTATAACTCAGACTGCTGATAAATAACAAGTAGGAGCATAGACCAAATTTGCACACACAAAAAAATTGATGAACAAGCCAATTAGCTTCAATAATTATGTGCTAATAATCAATTATCAGTGCTAATTGGCATTAATTTAAATTTATGTATTGTATATAATGAACCTAACTAGGCCCTTCCAAAAACAGGTACAGAGGCCTAAGGCTGTCAGCAAGACCTAAAAATCATGCCCTCTGTGTAACCCAGAGGCTTATGAGCTCTGGTGACAGGCTTGCTGACAGGCTTGCAGTAAGAAGAACATGAAGCAATGTTCCATGCAAGGTGTTTACTAAAGAATGTGGTTAGGGGCTTTTTGCAGATATAATGGCTGGAACATAGATAAATAGTTGCTGGCGAAATGGACCAAGCTACTGGAACATAGATAAATGATTGCTAGTGAAATAGAACATGCTAATCAGTATGATGCTGCTTTAGCCCTGTCTAATAATCATGATCAGAGTGGTTGAAACTAATAATTATCTACATTGTGGTCAAAACTTATGCTAACGAAATATTAGAACCGTATAATGGTAGAAGAGTATAAAATGTGAAAGATGACAAGACAAAATGGGAGAAGTACTCAGAGATAGCACCCATGTGCAGCTTTGTTGTAGCTCTCTCATGAGAAAAGAACTGTAGTCTATTTTCTTGCTTGGTAAGTAATAAAAAGAATATTACCTCATCTTTGCGTGGCCTTCACTTCTTCTCTCCCTAACTGTATGAGTGTATGGAACATTCTATTGGGTTGGGGAGGGCAGAAGATTTAACAGTATGCATTTTTAGGCAATGGGATCTGCACATAAATTTTATACATGGATCAGGAAAGGGGGTGAGGCCATGGGAGGATCAGGGGTGTCCCAGGAATTAGTGCACAGTGTTACAGAATAAGAGAGATCTATGCCTGATTTAGGTGTGAGAATTTACAACGGGTTTCAGTGTAAATCTTTGTGCCCAAAATTGGGCATGGATTCCAGCACCAAATGCTATTCTATAAACAGCACCCAAATCTGAGCATAGCCATACTGTGTCAGACCATGTGGTCCATCTAGCCCAGTATCCTGCTTCCAACAATGTCCAATCCAGGTCACAAGTACCTAGCAGAAACCCAATTAGTACCAATATTCCTTGCTACCAATCCTGAGGCAAGCAGTGGCTTTCTCAAAAACAGACTATGGACTTTTCTTCCAGGAACTTGACCAAACCTTTTTTAAACACTAACCACTGTTACCACATCCTCAGGCAGCAGGTTCCAGAGCTTAACTACTTTTTTGAGTGGAAACGTATTTCCTCTTATTTGCTTTAAAAGTATTTCATTGAGTGTCCCCTGGTCTTCGTACTTTTTGAAAGAGTGGAAAACCAATTTACTTCTACCCATTCTATACCACTTAGGATTTTATAGACCTCAATCTTATCTCCCCCTCCCCTCAGCAGTCTATTTTCCAAGCTGAAGAGCCCTAATGTCTTTAGCCTTTCCTCATATGGGAGGCGTTCCATCCCCTTTATAATGTTGGATGCTATTCTTTGGACCTTTTCTAATTCCGCTATATCTTTTTTGAGATAAGGTGACCACAATTCAACGCAATATTTAAGGTGAAGTTGCACCATGGAGTGATACAGAGGCATTATAATATTCTTGGTCTTATTTTGCATACCTTTCCTAATAATTCCTAGTATCCTGTTTAATTTTTTAGTCTCCGCCACACACTGGGCAGAAGGTTTCACTGTATTGTCTACAATGACACCTAAATCTTTTTCTTAAGTGCTGACTCCTAAGATGGACCCCACCATCTGATAGCTATGATTCAGGTTATTCTTCTCAATATGCATCACTTTCTATTTGTCCAAATTAAATTTCATCTGCCATTTGGAGAGGCAAGACTTCCCTTAGCTGAACCCATGCTGACTGTTTCATTAAACCATGTTCATCTATGTGCTCCGTAATTTTAATTTTTATAATAGTTTCCACTATTTTCCCCGGCACTGAAGTCAGATTTACCAGTCTGTAATTTCCTGGAACCCTTTTTAAAAATTGGCTTATGTTTATTGTTTATTTTATACTTGATATATCATTGTTACTAATAAAAGGACATAGTGGTTTACAAAAACTAAAAACATATAAAACATTAAGAGGAAAGGAACACCATCAATTGATAGGAAAGCAGCATTTGCTCAAAGAAAATACACTCTCACAATAAATATATAATAAAAAAATATTTATACAATTGTAAAAATGCTATTGGCTGAGGCCATCATCTCAACCTACCTCATGTCAAGCTAAGGAGTAAATGCTAAAGAGAAATAGTAGGACTTCAATATCCTCCTGATTCTATAAAAGTTGCCAAAAATTGTGCGTGAAAATTTAGGCATGTCCCCGATTTGCACATGTAATTTAATAGAATAATGAGCCAATTAGTGCCAATAACTAGTCATGAAAGACTCCAGAGGAAAGTGGAGAGTCATGGGATTGGAGGTAGGGTATTACTATGGATTAAGAACTGGTTGAAAGATAGGAAGCAGAGAGTAGGATTGAATGGTCAGTATTCTCAATGGAGAAGGGTAGTTAGTGGGGTCCCGCAGGGGTCTGTGCTAGGACCGCTGCTTGTTTAACATATTTATAAATGACCTAGAGATGGGAGTAACTAGTGAGGTAATTAAATTCGCAGATGACACAAAATTATTTAGAGTCGTCAAGTCGCAGGAGGAGTGTGAAAGATTACAGGAGGATCTCGCGAGACTGGGGGATTGGGCATCCAAGTGGCAGATGAAGTTCAATGTTGACAAGTGCAAAGTGATGCATGTGGGTAAGAGGAACCTGAATTACAGCTATGTCATGCAAGGTTCCGCATTAGGAGTCACAGACCTAGAAAGGGATCTGGGAGTCATCGTTGATAAGACGTTAAAAACTTCTGCTCAGTGTGCTGCAGCAGCTAAGAAAGTGCACAGAATGTTGGATATTATTAGGAAACGGATGGAAAACAATTACAAGGATGTTATAATGCCATTGAATCGCTCCATGGTGCAACCGCACCTCGAATATTGTGTCCAATTCTGGTCGCCGCATCTCAAAAAAGATATAAAGGAATTGGAGAAGGTGCAGAGAAGGGCAACGAAAATGATAAAAGGGATTGAACAACTTCTCTATGAGGAAAGGTTGAGAAGGTTAGGGTTCTACAGTTTGGAGAAAAGGCGGCCAAGGGGTGATATGATAGAAGTCTACAAGATAATGAGCGGAGTAGAGTGGACAGATGTGAAGCATTTGTTTACACTTTCAAACATCAATAGAACCAGGTGACACAAAATGAAGCTAGAATATGGCAGATTTAAAACAAATAGGAGAAAGGTTTTCTTTACTCAGTGTGTAGTTGGACTCTGGAACTTGTTGCCAGAAAATGTAGTGACAGCGGCTGGCCTTACAGAGTTTAAAGGGAGTTTGGACAGATTCCTGAGGGAAAAGTCCATTGAACATTATTAAAAATTAATTTATTTTTTAATGGGTTTTGCCGGGTTCTTGAAGCCTGGATTGGCCGCTGTCGGAGACAGGATGCTGGGCTTGATGGACCCCTGGTCTTTTCCCAGTATGGCGGTGCTTATGTATGGCGGTGCTTAACTGGCTTTTTAGCAAGAAATTATTGGCACTAATCGGATTTAATTGGGACTTGAGTACATAAAGTTAGGTGCAGGGTCTGCACCTAAAATTTGCACATGACCCAAAAAAGAGGGCACAGAAATGGGAGGGTCATAGATGTTTTGGAGCAGATCAGAGTGTGGTTGTGAGTTACGTGCATAATCGTAGAATAACGGTGCTCCACATGTAAATTTAGGTGTGGGCATTTGCACTACGTTTTTGTTGGTGCAAATGGTGGTGCCTAAATTTATGTGTGATCTCTCTGCTTAAGTGTTAATTCTATAAACTGTGCTGAACTTTAGGTGTAGCTTATAGAATACCACTTATTTTTTTTCGGAGACATTTTTTAGGTACCATATATAGAATCTAGCCCTATGTGTGTAAACGTGGACATCTAGATTATAGAATTGCCCTTTAAGTGCTTAGTGTCACGTTTACAAAGCAGGAACTAGGTTTGTGAGCCCTTGGGCCTCTGCCGAGGAGCGGCAGCGGCAGGCAAATCACCCAAGCAGAAAGCAGTGCTGAACACAACAGGCAGGAACCACAGAATATAACTAGAAGAGGCTTTAATAGTAGACAGTAAACATTATCCAGTAGCACAGCAAGGTCAAAAGGGCAGGCAGCAAACACGGGTAATCCATAAACTAACCAGAGTTTATAGGCAGGCAGAAAGCAAAGTCAAAGTCCAGGTCCAGGCAAAGGGTCAAAGGCAGGCAGCAAGCAAAGTCCAGGTCCAGGAACAGGCAGGGTCAAACACACAGGAAACTTCCAGAGCAGGACCTTCAACAAACCAACAGGAACTCATGGATGACCTTTGATACCAAGGAAAAGCAAGCAAGGCTAATAAGCCCATCAGCAGCTGACACTCAGCTGCAGCAATCACCAGCCAAGTAAGATTGCTGTTCAAGGACAAACCAGCAGAGCAAGTCTGGCAACCTGGAAAATCCGGACCGGACTCTCTGAAGTCTGGAACATGGAAGACAGCAGAAAACAGTCCATAGCAGCCACCAGTTCTGGCCACCAGCGGGTGAGGAGAGCACGCACATGGAAAGCAGTACCTCCTCCTCAAGGCCCCCCCACTCTCCAGGGGAGATTCAGGTCTCCATGGGTAACAGTGGTGAAACCTACGGAGGAGTTTCAAAACATGACCATGGGTAGCTGGACTGGAATTCGGACTGGAAGCAAGACTGTACCTCGGACTGGCTTAGGTTCTTGGCAGGAATTTGAACTCAGAGCAGACTCAGGATCCTCTGGGCTGGAACTCAAAACAGCCTCAGGCACTGGGCAGGAACCCAGAGCAGACTCAGGCACTTGACTGGAACTCATAGCAGGCTCAGAAGCTTGACTGGAACTCAGAACAGCCTCCGGCACTTGGCAGGATCTCAGAGCAGACTCCAGCACTTGGCAGGATCTCAGAGCAGGCTCATGCACTTGGCTGGAATTTAGTGCAGACTCTGGAACATCCTGGCTGGAACTCGCACCCAGAGTGAACTCAGCATCATCTGGACTGGAACTCGACCTCAGAGTGGACTCGGCATTCTCTTGGCCAGAACTGCAACTCGATCCGGACTCAGCATCTCGACTGGCACTGGAACTCGGCAGCGGCCTGGCTAGCAGGGCCACTCGAACTGGCATTGGAGGCTCGGTCAGAAGTGTCCCTTGGACTGGACTCGGGGGCTTAACTGGCCGTGCCACTTGAACTGGGACTGGAGGCTCGGCCAGAAGCACCACCCAAACAGGAATCAGAGGCTCAATTAGAAACGCCCCTTGGACAGTACTCAGAGGCTCAAGTGGAAGTGCTTCCTGGACTGGAACTGGAGACTCAGTCAGAAGCTTCGCTCGGACTAGAATCAGAGGCTTGCGTGACAGCGCTACTTGGACTGGAATTGAAGACTCGGTCAAAAGCTTCGCTTGGACTGGAATCAGAGGCTTAAGTGGCAGCGCTTCTTGGGCTGGAATTGGAGGCGTGGTACGACGCGTCGCCCGGCCTGGCTTCAGAGACTTCGTTGGAAGCGTCACTCGAACTGGACTCAGATGTTGACTGGAACTAACTTCAGAATCAAGAACTGGACCGGAATCAGGCAGCCACCTTCTTTCAGCTTGGGCTTCAGGAGTATTCCGCAGGGCTGGCTCTGCAAGAAGTTGGATGTGGTACAAGAAGAGCTTGGTAGAGGGATCAATAGCAGAAACTGGGTTTCCAGGGACAACAGGGCCCCAGAGACGCTTTCTCTCTGCTGCAGCTTCAGGAGTATTCCTCAGAGCTAGATCAGACAAAAGTTTAACGCGGTACTCCTGGAGGGTCAGAAACGGATCCAGATCAAAAATTGGGTTGGACCTGGGATCCAAACTGGAATCAGGAACTGAACCCGGATGGACAACAGGGCAAAAAGCCTTGGGCTGAAACCCCAGCTGGTAGGGTGATCTTGCCGAGCTCATGGCCTTGTTATTCTGTCACGTTCTCAAAGCAGGAACTATGTTTGTGAGCCCTTGGGCCTCTGCCGAGGAGCAGCAGCAGCTGGCAAATCACCCAAGCAGAAAGCAGTGCTGAACACAACAGGCAGGAACCACAGAATATAACTAGAAGAGGCTTTAATAGTAGACAGTAAACATTATCCAGTAGCACAGCAAGGTCAAAAGGGCAGGCAGCAAACACGGGTAATCCATAAACTAACCAGAGTTTATAGGCAGGCAGAAAGCAAAGTCAGTCCAGGTCCAGGCAAAGGGTCAAAGGCAGGCAGCAAGCAAAGTCCAGGTCCAGGAACCGGCAGGGTCAAACACACAGGAAACTTCCAGAGCAGGACCTCCAACAAACCAACAGGAACTCATGGATGACCTTTGATACCAAGGCAAAGCAAGCAAGGCTCACAGAAGCTAATAAGCCCATCAGCAGCTGACACTCAGCTGCAGCAATCACCAGCCAAGTAAGATTGCTGTTCAAGGACAAACCAGCAGAGCAGGTCTGGCAACCTGGAAAATTCGGACCGGACTCTCTGAAGTCTGGAACATGGAAGACAGCAGAAAATAGTCCATAGCAACCACCAGTTCTGGCCACCAGCGGGCAAGGAGAGCATCCACATGGAAAGCAGTCACAAACGTGACACTTAGCACTATTCAGTTTTCAAAATGGCCTAAATAGGCACTTAATTATCATTTAGGCACCTAAACGCTTTGAAAATTGATCTCATGGTGTTTCACCATTTTATTCATCTGAGCAAATAGAGCAAACGCACTAAACTGAGCATGCTTAGTTCATTTTTCATCATCTCTCCTCATCCTTACTTACAGTGGAAAAGGAAGCTTCATATTGGGGGCTGGCTCTCATTTCTTACTAGCGAACAGGGAGAGTGACACAAGGAAAGGAAGTGGAAAGAGAATGCAGAGGTGAAGATGAAGGAATAAAAATGTAGAAGTAGCTTGTTTTGTATTCTGTCCTTCATTTGTGTCTTTCTCTACCGTTGCTGGTCCAATGTTATAGATCTGTGAATATGAGAGTGAATAAGTGAAGACATGAGTGTATATTTCTGTTCTTCACTCTTCTGCACACTTTTGGTCTTGAAAGAGGAGGATGAGGTTGGGGAGAAAATGGAGTGCAAAAATTGCTGATTGACCATATAAGGGCATGGAAGGCAGGAGAGTGGAGAATTTACCAGTAAACTATATTTGAGGAATAGCATGAGTAGTACCTCATTATGTTTGATGTAGGATACTATCAGGCTTATTTTCGAAAGAGAAGGATGCCCATCTTTTGACACAAATCGCAAGATAGACGTCCTTCTCACAGGGTCACCCAAATCGGCATAATCTCATGCAGGGGTCCTGGGAAAAATGGCGCCATTTTCCCAGGACCCCTGCATGAGGTTGATCCTGTGCAAGCTGCCGTTTAGAACTTATAAGGTAGGCAAATGAGTATTATGAGAATGTAAGTAAAAATTTAAAGACATTGTAGCATCTTAGAGAGGCATTATATCTATTTTTATTTTAGTTGAACCCCTGAAGATGTCTATGGGTGAAACACATTGCAAGCGTTGGGTTTAGCGAATTTGAAAAACTCTGGGTGCTGTGTGTCAGCCTATGGTTCGTCTTGAATGACTCCATATTGTGTCGGAAGGAAATTACCAAAGGGAGGACCGTGATACAAGTAATCAAGATCAAAACTGGAATCGTGAGAGCGATTAGTAACCAACATTGAGAAATTCGGGGACAACCACATTACCTCATCACCTATTTGACAAGACTGAGTTAAGCTATTGCGAACTGAAATATTTTTAGTTGATAAAAGATTGTTTTGTCAGTTGTTAGGATCTTGGACATTATTATATGACTTGCTCAACAAGTGTAGGGCAAGCAACGAACCCCAGTATCATGAGATAACCTTGGTACATAGATGATCTGAATGAGATTTGATGGGATTGGAATGCATGTGGTTTGATAGTGAATGAATGCAGGTATAAGAATACTGTTTAAGATACACATATTAATGTTTGATATAAGCAAGAGTAAATAAATAAAAAAACAATGTTAATTTGAATAGCAGTTACTGGGTGTAATAATTTAATATAGATAGTGACTGGATTGCAATAAAGGAACTCATAATAAGTAGGAAATTTTATAAAGCCGGGATATGAATGTCTATAGGGCAATGGGGCATAGTCTGGGTGTGTTTTGGAAGGACTAGAGAGGGGTCACATTCTCAACCTCTCACTTTCCACTGCGACTGTCCCTGCTGCCTTTAAACATGCTGTGGTCACACCTCTCCTTAAGAAGCCTTCACTCGACCCTACTTGTCCCTCTAATTACCGACCCATCTCCCTCCTTCCTTTTCTCTCCAAATTACTTGAGCGTGCTGTTCACCGCCGCTGCCTTGATTTTCTCTCCTCACATGCTATTCTTGACCCATTACAATCTGGTTTTCGCCCTCTCCACTCAACCGAAACTGCGCTTACTAAAGTCTCCAATGACCTATTACTGGCTAAATCCAGAGGTCAATATTCCATCCTCATTCTTCTTGATCTTTCCACTGCTTTT
This sequence comes from Microcaecilia unicolor, assembly GCF_901765095.1. Classification (NCBI taxonomy): domain Eukaryota; kingdom Metazoa; phylum Chordata; class Amphibia; order Gymnophiona; family Siphonopidae; genus Microcaecilia; species Microcaecilia unicolor. The sequence continues at coordinate 56,755,919 of NC_044040.1, forward strand.
GACACTGTCGATCACAGCATACTTCTCGATACCCTGTCCTCACTTGGATTCCAGGGCTCTGTCCTTTCCTGGTTCTCTTCCTACCTCTCCCTCCGCACCTTTAGTGTTCACTCTTGTGGATCCTCTTCTACTTCTATCCCTCTGCCTGTCGGCGTACCTCAGGGTTCTGTTCTTGGTCCCCTCCTCTTTTCTATCTACACTTCTTCCCTTGGTTCATTAATCTCATCACATGGCTTTTCCTACCATCTCTATGCTGATGACTCCCAAATCTACCTTTCTACCCATGATATCTCACCTTGCATCCAAACCAAAGTTTCAGCGTGCTTGTCTGACATTGCTGTCTGGATGTCTCAATGCCACCTGAAATTAAATATGACCAAAACCGAGCTTCTCATTCTCCCCCCCCCCAAACCCACCTCCCCGCTCCCCCCGTTTTCTATTTCTGTTGATGGCTCTCTCATTCTCCCTGTCTCCTCAGTTCGAAACCTTGGGGTCATCTTTGACTCTTCTCTCTCCTTTTCTGCTCATATCCAGCAGATTGCCAAGACCTGTCGTTTCTTTCTTTACAGCATCCGTAAAATCCGCCCCTTTCTTTCCGAGCACTCTACCAAAACCCTCATCCACACCCTTGTCACCTCTTGTTTAGACTACTGCAATCTGATTCTTGCTGGCCTCCCACTTAGTCACCTCTCCCCTCTCCAGTCGGTTCAAAACTCTGCTGCCCGTCTCATCTTCCGCCAGGGTCGCTTTACTCATACTACCCCTCTCCTCAAGACCCTTCACTGGCTCCCTATCCATTTTCGCATCCTGTTCAAACTTCTTCTACTAACCTATAAATGTACTCACTCTGCTGCTCCCCAGTATCTCTCCACACTCATCCTTCCCTACACCCCTTCCCATGCACTCCGATCCATGGATAAATCCTTCTTATCTGTTCCCTTCTCCACTACTGCCAACTCCAGACTTCGCGCCTTCTGTCTCGCTGCACCCTACGCCTGGAATAAACTTCCTGAGCCCCTACGTCTTGCCCCATCCTTGGCCACCTTTAAATCTAGACTGAAAGCCCACCTCTTTAACATTGCTTTTGACTCGTAACCACTTGTAACCATTCGCCTCCACCTACCCTCCTCTCTTCCTTCCCGTTCACATTAATTGATTTGATTTGCTTTATTTTTTGTCTACTAGATTGTAAGCTCTTTGAGCAGAGACTGTATTTCTTCTATGCTTGTGCAGCACTGCGTACGCTTTGTAGCGCTATAGAAATGCTAAATAGTAGTAGTAGTAGTAGTAGTAGTAGGGGTCAAATGATGGATATCCAACTCTGATTTCAGAAGGGGAAGGAATGTCTATTTATCTGCCCTGTTCTCATCCAGCTGCTCTAAACATTAGTTTACTCTTCCACTTGGACATCAAAGTGTCCATTTTATAATATGCTAAAATAACCATAGTACTATTTTACTTAAGGAGGAAGTCATAATTAACAACTATAGCAAAACTTCCCACTATTTAATTTATAAATGTCTTTCAATTTTGGACAACACTGGATAGAATAGCTCCTGAGAAAACAAAACTGAGGCTTACCAAACCTACCCCCTTGATTTACAGAGAAACTTCTAGAGGCAAAGAGAAAATGCAGGTGACACACAAGAATCTAGACCAAGTCTAGAACTGAGGAAAATTGGTCCTCCTGGAGAAAACTATGTAAGGAATACAAGCAAGGAATAAAGAAAGACAAAACTTCTTACTACACAAAAACATATTTGTGGTCCCGAAATTAGCATTAGAAAGCTCTACTCCTTAGTTAATTCCATGCTAAATGCTCATTCAGTAGCTGTGATCACTGTACCTATCCATGTGCAGACCAACTTACAAGTTATTTTGAGAAGAATAATTATTAAAATCAAAAACAAGCTACATAATACTGCTATTACTTTAGCCGACCAAATTAGTTCTTAGAATATTTCTTCTTCTAGGTTCACCTGCAGATAAGGTTTGGTCTTCCTTCTTTCTACCAACTCTTGATTCTTTCTGTTTAAATACTCATCTTCACATTACTTGTTAGATGTGTGCCCTACCTATTTATTCAAGTCTGCACCTGACCTGACCTGTTTGTTAGCTGTTTTGAGCTAGATTCTATACATTGTGCCTCGATTCTATACAGAAATTAAAGTGTATTCTGTAAAGTATGCTTTAATTTAGGCATATATAATAGAATACACTGAGTGCTGCTCCACATGACTAAATTTAGTCATAGTCCATTACACCAACTAAAACCTGGTGTAAATCCCAATGCCTAAATTAGGCATGGAGCAGCTGTATTCTATAGCAATGCACATAAATTATAGAAAAGCCCATGACCAGCCCATTCTACTCCCATAACTATTCTCAACTATCCTGCTTATTTTTGAAGGAGAAGGGTGGCCATCTTCCGACACAAATCGGGAGATGACCGGCCTTCTCCTAAAGCTGGCCAAATTGGTATAATCGAAAGCCGATTTTGGCCAGCTTCAACTGCTTTCCGTCGCAGGGCCGGCCAAAGTTCAAGGGGGTGCGTCGGCAGTGTACCGAAAGCGGGACAGGGGCGTGGTTAAGAGACGGTCGGCCTCGGACGATAATGGAAAAAAGAAGGCCGGTCCTGATGAGCATTTGGCCAACTTTACTTGGTCCCTTTTTGTTCACGACCAAGCCTCAAAAAGGTGGGTGAACTGACCAGATGACCACCGGAGGGAATCGGGGATCACCTCCCCTTACTCCCCCAGTGGTCACCAACCCCCTCCCACCCCCCCCAAAAAAAAATTAAAAGCATTTTTTGCCAGCCTCTATGCCAGCCTCAAATGTCATACCCAGCTCCATCACAGCACTATGCAGGTCCCTGGAGCAGTTTTTAGTGGGTACTGCAGTGCATTTCAGGCAGGTGGACCCAGGCCCATCCCCCCTACCTGTTACACTTGTGGTGGTAAATGGGAGCCCTCCAAAACCCACTCGAAACCCACTGTACCCACATCTAGGTGCCCTTCGTTACCCTTTAAGGACTATGGCAGTGTTGTACAGTTGTGGGTAGTGGGTTTTGGGGGGTTCAGCATCCAAGGTAAGGGAGCTATGCACCTGGGATCAATTTGTGAAGTCCACTCTAGTACCCCCTAGGGTGCCCGATTGGTGTCCTGGCATGTGAGGGGGACCAGTGCACTACGAATGCTGGCTCCTCCAATGACCAAATGGCTTGGATTTGGTCGTTTCTGAGATGGGCGTCCTCGGTTTCCATTATCGTCAAAAATCGGGGACAACCATTTCTAAGGATGACCATCTCTAAGGTCGACCTAAGTGTTGAGATTTGGGCGTCCCTGACTGTATTATCGAAACGAAAGATGGTCGCCCATCTTGTTTCGATAATACGGGTTTCCCCGCCCCTTCGCGGGAACATCCTGCGAGGACGTCCTCAGGAAAACTTGGATGCTCCGTTCGATTATGCCCCTCCAAGTCAGCTTCTCTTTTATTCAAACTGCATTTTCTTCCAATAAATGCAAGAGTTACCTTTAATCTATGTGTACTTGTTTATCAAATTTTATTTGGTCTTTTACCTGACTATATAGGTGCTGATTTTCAAAGCACTGAGACTTATAAAGTTCCATAGATTACTATCGGAACTTCATAAGCCTAAGTGCTTTGAAAATATGCCTCCACATGCAATATTTGTTAGAATTACCTTTATGTTATGTGAGGCTACCTTCTCCATTTCCCGTGTTGGCAAAATCTTCGTTACAGATGTATTCATGATGAAACTTCACATACCAAGCTGCTATGAAATGGAATTCTCTACCAAAGTTACTCAGATATGTTACTGACTACTTGAAATTTTGTAAATTGTTGAAGGCATTCTTATTTAGTGAATTCCTCGCCACTGTTGGTGATTGTTATTCTTTTAGTTAATTTGTTATTTCAAAATGAGTTATCTTTCTGCTTGGATGTTTTTACCTATTAATGTTTTGTATTTTGTTATAGTTCTCTTATTGTAATTTGCTTTGAACGTTTCATATAAGCCATATTGAACCCAAACTTGTTTGGAATAATGCAGGGTACAAATGCCATAAATAAATAAATAAACAAATTTGACTGGGTCATCAGAAGGTGCATAAAGCGATCCACACTACTTTTTGATGCCACGTCATCACCAAACTCTTCATTGATCCAAATGTTATATATCCATTAATTTCTTCATCTACATATCTCTTCATTGAGTTCTGCATTCTTTATATATAACATATTAAATGGGTCACATATCTTAATAAATATCAGGCAGCCTCCCTAACATTTTATAATATGGACATCTTTATTCTGAGATGGACATCCTTTCTAAAATCTGCCTCCACGTGTCTTAATAAAATAGCGCCTAAGTAAGTACCTACTTGTTCTCTTAAACAAGACACCTTGTTATAAAATTACCCTCTAATTGGGAGCCTACATGAAAGGCAGCTAGGAAAATAGGCAGACAGGTCATACTTATCATATCTGTATCACACCACTAAAGTGATACCTTGCTTTGTTGGAGCCAGCTTTTACCATAGGGCAGGATTAAGGAATGGGCAAACTAGGCATGTTTCTAGGGCCCAAGCAATCTATCTTAAGAGTTAATTCAATGTCTCTCAAGATGACTTATGCCCTGGTAATCAGCTGAATATGGCACTGAGTATTGGCCGTATCCAGATAACTTCCAGACACTGCCAAACATCTAGTTATTCAGTGCCTGTATCTAGCTAGGTGCTTGAGAATTTGTTCCCATTAGCTGCCAAAAGATGGTAAGTGATTGCTAGGCAATATATAGAACTACAACTGAAAAAATTATCAACTTTTCCTCTCATTTTAACTATTTACCTAAAGCAGGAAATATACCTATCAATTTAATTAACTTTATCTCTTTTACCAGAAATTACCTGTGGAAAATTACAAATAGCAACAGAAACAAGAGATGATACTGGATATCTAAGAAAAATGGATCTATTTTATGTTTACCTTATAGAGGCCATGGAAGCACTCAAAACACTTGTGAATATACAAGTGCTCCTAGATAGTGTAAATTTGTGTGCATACTCGGCATGTGGACTGTATATTTTATAAAATATGTATCTACTTCACAATTCAATATCCCCCACCCCCACCCCCAGGGATGCCTACACTTAGTGGGCCAAATTCAATAAATGGCACTGAGAATTTGGCAATGGTAAAATTCAGTACTTAATGCTATAGGAGTCAGCACTCAAGAAAAAGATCTAGGTGGCATTGTAGACATTAAGCTGAAGTCTTCTGGCCAAACAAGCAAGCAGGATGATAGGAATTATTAGGAAAGGGATGGCAAATAAGACCGAGAATACTATAATGCCTCTGTATCGCTCCATAGTGCAATTTCACCTTGAGCATTGCGTTCAGTTCTGATTGTTGTATCTCAGAAAAGATATAGCAGAATTAGAAAAGATATAGCAGAATTACATTTCTGTACACATTTTAGAAAATGCACTATATTAGCAGATCCTTTTCGAAAATGCTAGCAGAATTTGAGACATTCTGATCTAGACATCTCAATTTAAAGAAGAGCGACCAAAATGATTAAGGGTATGGCATTCCTCTCATATGACAAAAGGCTAAAGAGGCTCTTCAGCTTAGAAAAGAGATGGCTGAGGAGAGACATGATTGAGGTCTACAAAATTCTGACTGGTGTAGAACGAGAAGTAGTAAATCGATTTTTTACTCTTTCAAAAAGTACAAAGATCAGATGACACTCAATGAAATTACATAGAAATACTTAAAAAATAGGAGGAAATATGTTTTCACTCAATGAACAGTTAAGTTCTGGAACTCATTGCCAGAGGATAGGGTAACAGCGATTAGCATATCTGGGTTTAAACAAGGTTTGGACAAGTTCCTGGAGGAAACATCCATAGTCTGCTATTGAGGTAGACATGAGGAAGCCACTGCTTACTCCGGGATTGGTAGCCAGGTACTTGTGACCTGAACTAGAAACTGTTGGAAACAGGATACTGGGTTAGATGGACCATTGGTCTGACTCAGTATGGCTATTCGTATGTTCTTATGTAACTTTGGATGCGAGGACTTACAGCAGCTGAAACCTGATGTAAATCTTGGTGTGCAAACTGGGCTTGAACCCCGCTATTCTGCAACACTGAGGGTATCTTTTGTGAATGCCTCTGATCCATCCATGCCCCTCCCATGACCATGCCCCCTTTGAGTTGTATGCAATCCAATTTAGGTGGCCATTGTTACAGAATGGCATGTAGCCAGATCAGTTCCCAAATCATAATTAGTACCAATTAAGTGCTTGTTAACTCAATAATTAAAACATTGGAGCTCTGATCTGGAATCTGCCATCAATTTTGGGCACACAAATTTAGACAATCTTTTTAAAATCCATGGGAGTGTGGAAATATGTATATACGTTATTGTGCTTATACAGCTGTTTGATTTTTGGAAAACTTCTTTGTAAAGAGATTTTGCATGGCAAAAAGCTTTTTTAAAATGATGTCATCATAACACAACATACAACTTAACACTAAACAATAAAAATATCCTAAAATACAGAGAGCAGAGATCCAAGATGGCTGCATAGTGATTTACTGCTGAGGACGTGCCCAGAACTTCTCCAAACACATGCTGCGAGGATCTCTTAGACCCCTGAGATATGGGGAAGCAGAGAGGCAAAGTGCGGGACGTTCCCTCTACCCACACTGGGTATTTACTATATTGGACACACCAAGAGACAACTAAAAAATAGACTCGCGGAACACACTAGCAACCTTAGACTTGGTAAAAGGGAGGCACCTCTGGTAGCACACTGGACTGAGCAGGGCCATTCGTTGAATGATTTAAAGTGTGTGGTGCTCACTCAGGTTGCTTCTCCCCATAGGGGGGGCGATGTCAGTGTACAACTGCTTACTATGGAAAGTTTCATTTTTATATGGGGCACGGTGGCCCCGGGGGGGTCTTAATCTTGAGGTGGAATGGATTTAGGAGTGGTCCTGAGAAGATGGGAGGAGCAAGTAGGGTATTTAATCCACATACTTGTGTACTGTTGTAATCACGTTTAGGGGTGGTGCAAGGGTCATCCCGCTTAGAATGTAGTCCCGAAGGTAAGCAGCCATTATAGATTATAATTCGTTGTTTATTATGAGTGAGTAAAAGCATATATATGTGTAAGATTAGAAGGAGGTGAGAGCGCTGAGTTGTGATTTGTTAATGTTATAGGAGTCGGGATTAAGTTCCTCCTGATGAAGGTTTACCGAAATGCAGTCTCGCATTGAGGAACAAGGATGAATAAAGCCTACGCTTGGGTTCAAGGTGTGGATGGGATGCACAGATTGAGGGGCATAATCGAACGGAAACACCTATCTCCATGGGAGTTTATCTCCGAGAACGGGTCCGTGAAGGGGCGGGCCAAACCGAATTTTCAAAAAAATGGACGTTTTTGAGCTGGGCGTTTTTAGTTTCCATTATCGCTAAAAAAAAAAAAAAAAAACGCCCAGCTCAAAAACGTCCTAATCCGAGCCATTTGGTCGTGGGAGGGGCCAGGATTCATAGTACACTGCCCCCCCTGATATGCCAGGACACCAACTGGGCACCATAGGTCAGTGCGGTGGACTTCAAAAAAAGCTCCCACATGCATAGCTCCCTTACCACGGGTGCTGAGCTCCCAACCCCCTCCCCCAAAACCCACTACCCACAAATGTACAACACTATCATAGCACTTAGGGGTGAAGGGGCACCTACAGTACATGTGGGTACAGTGGGTTTTGGAGCCCTCCCATTTACCAACACAAGTGTTACAGGTGGGGGGGGGATGGACCTGGGTCCACCTGGCTGAAGTGCACTGCGGTACCCACTAAAAGTGCTCCAGGGACCTGCATACATGCAGGCCTCTAGGACTGGTTGCTGCTATATAACATTGGCACACCAGTTGACACCTGAAGACTAATCTCTCCAAAAAGTCCTTTATTGGAATAACCGCCTTTACTCACAGTTAACTGCAGAGCAGAGGTTGTGCCCCACTGGCAACGAGTCTCCCTGGTACTGAGATGAGCAGTAGGTCAGAGCTGGCAGAATGCTGTACAATACCCTCTTTCAGCCACATTCAAGGTAAGAACTAAGTTGTCTAACGTGGCTACCACAGGAAAGGGAACTAAAACTGGCTTACAAAAATGGCCACTACCGCATGGACTACAACAGGAAACACAACAGGGCACACTCTGACCCAGTAGGCAGGGGAAAAAGCACCATGGGAGAAGAGCCTACCAACTACCAACATCGTGAGACTGTAACACAAGCTAATGAAATCACGGAGCCCAATACCCTACACCCACCACAATGCAATGCTGATGTGACCCTGTACTGCACCCAAGAGCCACATCTGACCCAGGGAAAGGTTGTGAGAGGATCGAACACATTCTGTTTTCATGGAGGTGGGTACGGCATTTGAGGTTGGCATAGAGGCTGGAAAAAAGGTTTGTAAAGTGGGGGGGGTTTTGGTGGGAGGGGGTTAGTGACCACTGGGGGAGTCCGGGGAGGTCATCCCCGATTCCCTCCAGTGGTCATCTGGGCAGTTGGAGCACTTTTTTGGGACTTGTTCGTGAAAAAAAAGTGTACAAAAAAGTGACCCAAAATCAAGGTCAAAACGCCTTTTTTTTCGATTATCAGCTAAAGATGCCCATCTCTCCTCAGCTGATAACCACGCCCCAGGTCCGCCTCCACCACGCCTCCAACACGCCCCCGTAAACTTTATTCATTTCCGCGATGGAGTGCAGTTGGAAACGCCCAAAATCGGCTTTCGATTATACCGATTTGGGCGCTTTTGCGAGACAAACGTCTATCTCCCGATTTAGGTTGCACTATAGGCGTTTTTCTCTTTCGAAAATAAGCTGGATTGTCTCCCCCGATCAAGACACAGAGCCCAGCATGGTCAAAAATTGAAATAACAATGGATTGTGTTGTTTGTAACCCTATGCATATTTCCAGCACAACTTGGACATTACGATAAGTCGTTAACGATATTCAGACTGTGCACACGTCACAGCGTGGTTGGTTGCTGTGAAGATATATTTTCATGGTGGTTTG